>NC_043710.1:78605779-78694487 GCF_006229205.1 Suricata suricatta | reverse complement strand
TGTGTGTGTGTGTGTGTGTGTGTGTGTGTGTGTGTACAAATCATCTATATCCATTTATTTATTGATGAACACTTGGGCTGCTTCCATAATTTAGTGATTGTAAATAATGCTGCAATAAACATGGGGCTGCATATATCTTTTTGAATTAGTGTGGAATGGCTGTATCATAGGGTAATTCTATTTTTAATTTTGGGGGGAGCTTCCATACTGTCTTCCTTATGACTGTACCAGTTTGTCATCTTCGATTTCTTTTATAGGTGTTTTATAGTTTTGAGAGTACAAATGTTTCGCCTCCTTAAGTTTTTCCTAATTGTAAATAGGATTGATTTCTAAATTTCTCTTTCTGCTATTGCATTATTAATGTATGGAAATGCAACAGATTTCTGTATATTGATTTGTAGCCCTGCAATCTCACTGAATTCATTTATGAGTTCTAGTAGTTTTATGGTGGAGTCTTTAGGGTTTTCTATATATTGTATCTTGTCATCTGCAAATAGTAAAAGTTTAACTTCTTCCTTACTAATTTGGATGCCTCTTATTTCTTTTTGTTGTCTCGTTGCTCTGACTTCTAAGTTCCAGTACTATAGTTAACAAAAGTGGGGAAGGTGGACATCCTTGTCTTCTTTCTGATTTTAGGGAAAAAAACTCCTATATTTTCCCCATTGAGTATCATGTTCACCATAGATTTTTCATATATGGCTTTTATTTTATTGAGATATGTTTCATCTAAACCTACTATGTTTGGTCTATCATTAATGGATATTGTACTTTGTCAAATTATTTTTCTATATCTATTGAAATGACCATATGTTTTTTATCCTTTATCTTAATGATATGATGTATCATGTTGATTGATTTACAAATATTGAACCACATTTGCATGCTGGGAATAATCCCATTTGATTTATTCATTGATGAATAATATTTTAAAAATATTTTTAATATATTGTTGGATTCCGTTTTATACTATTTTGTTGAGGATTTTTGCATGTATGTTTGTCAGAGATTGCCCTATAGTTTTCTTTTGTGGTTTTTAACCTGCTTTTGGTGTCAGGGTAATGCTGGCTTCATAGAATGAATTTGGAAGCTTTACTTCTTCTTTTTTATTATTTAAAAAATTTTTAATGTTTTATTTATTATTTTCGAGAGAGATAGAGACAGCGTGAGCAGGGGAGGGTCAGAGAGAGAGGGAGACACAGAATCTGAAGACAGGCTCCAGGCTCTGAGCTAGCTGTCAGCACAGAGCCTGACACGGGGCTTGAATCCATGAACCTAGAGATCATGACCTGAGCCAAAGCCGGGCACTCAACTGACTGAGCCACCCAGGTGCCCCAACTCTTTTATTCCTTGAAATAGTTTGAGAAGAATAGGTATTAACTCTTCTTTAAATATTTGGTAGCATTCACCTGTAAAGCCATCTGGTCTTGCACTTTCATTTTTGGAGGGTTTTTTTAAAAATTACTGATTCAATTTATTTGATGGTTATTAGTCTGTTCAAATTTTCTATTTCTTCCTGATTCAATTTTAGTAGGTTTTGTGTTTTTTAGGAATTTATCCATTTCCTCTAGGTTAGTTAGTTTGTTGGCATATAATTTTTCATAATATTCTCTTGTAATCCTTTGTATTTCTGTGGTGTCAGTTGTTATTTTTCCTTCTTCATTTTGTGAATTATTTGAGTCCCTTCCCTTTTTTAAAATAATGAGTCTGGCTAAGAGTTCATTAATATTGTTGATCTTTTCAAGGAACCAACTCCTAGTTTCACTGATTTTTTTGTTTGTTTGTTTCTATTTCATTTATTTCAGGTTTGATCTTTATTATTTCCTTCCTTCTACTGGTTTTGGGTCTTGTTTGTTTCTTTGCCAAATCTTTTATGTGTAAGGTTAGGTTGTTTATTTGAATTTTTTCTTACTTCTTGAGGTAGGCCTATATTTCCATAAACTTCCCTCTTAGAAAAGCTTTTGCTGTACCCCAAAGATTTTGGACTGTTGTGCTTTATTTTACATGTATTTTTTAATTTTCTCTTTGATTTCTTGGTTGAGCCATTCATTGTTAGATATGTTATTTAACTTCTGTGTATTTGTGTCCTTTCCAGATTTTTTTCTCTTGTGATTGATTTGTAGTGTTGTAGCATTATATTCAGAATAGATGCATGATATGACTTCAGTCTTTTTTTGAATTTGTTGAGATTGCTTTGTGGGTAATATATGATCTATTCTGGAAAATGTTTCATGTGCAGTTGAAAATAATATGCAACCTTCTGTTTTTGGATAAAATATTTTGAATATATCTGTTAGATCCATTTGGTCCAATGTGACATTCAAAGTTACTGTTTGCTCATTGATTTTTCTGTTTGAATGATTTATCCATTGATGTAAATGGAGTGTTAACATGCCCTATTATTATGATATTACTATTGATTACTTACTTTGTGTTTGTTATTAGCTGTTTTATGTATTTGGGTTCCTCCATGTTGGCTGCATAAATATTTACAATTGTTCTATCTTTTTCTTCAATTATCCTTTTATAATATATAGTGCTCCTTTTTGTCTCTTGTTATAGTCTTTGTTTTAAAGTCTATTTTTTCTGATATAAGTACAGCTACCCTGGCTTTCTTTTTACTTCCAACTGCTTAATAAATATTTTCTACCTCTTCATTTTTAATCTGGATGTGTCTTTTGGTCTGAAATGAGTCTCTTATAGGTAGCATATTGGTAGATCTTGTTTTTTTTTTTTTTAAACATTTTGTCATTCTTTGTCTTTTTATTGGGGCATTTAGTTCATTTACCTTCAAAGTAATTATTGATAGGTATGCACTTATTGTTATTTTGTTACTTGTTTTATGATTGTCATTATAATTCTTCTCTATTCCTTTCTTCTCTTGATCTTGTTTTCCTGGCTTTATTTAGTAATATTTTTGGATTACTTTCTCTTTATGTTTTGCATATATATAATTTGGAATTGTATATAATTTGGAATAATTTGGACTTTGTGGTTACCATTCAATTTGTATATAGCATCTTCTCCATATACCAGTTTATATTAAGTTGATGGCCATTTAAGTTTGAACCCTTTCTTTACTCCTCTTCTGTCTCACATTTTATGTATATGGTGTCATATATTACATTTATTTTGTAGATTCCTTGACTTACTCTTATAAATATATTTAATTTTGCTGCTTTTTGTTTCCTGCTTTTCTTACTCCTACTTATCTTCTTCCTCTCCTAATCAAAAAGTTTCCCTTAACATTTCTTGAAGACTGACTTATTGATCATGAATTCCTTTAATTTTGTCCATTTTGGAAACTTTTTATCTCTCTTTCTCTTCTGAATGATAACCTTGCTGGATAGAATATTCTTTGTTGTAGTTTTTTTTTTCTTTTAGCATTTTGAATATATCACTCCACTCCTTTCTGGTTTGCAAAGTTTCTATTAAAAAATCAGCTGGAGTTTCCTTTGTATGTAACTGTTTTCTCTTCACTTGCTGTTTTAAAATTCTCTCTTTATCATTACTTTTTGTGCCTTGGTGTGGACCTTGTTGGGTTGATTTAGTTGGAGACTCACTATGCCTCCTGGTTCTGGATGTCTGTTTTCTTCCCCAGATTTGTGAAGTTTATGGGTACTATTCGTTTGAATACGGTTTCTGCCACCTTTGCCTCTCCTCTCCTTCTGGGATCTCTATAATGTGAATGTTATTATGCTTTATGGTGTCACTAAGTTCCCTAAGTCTATTTTCATTTATTATTATTATTATTTCTTTCTCTTGTTCAGCTTGCTTGCTTTCCATTACTCTATCATCCAGGTCACTGATTTCTTCTTCCACTTTGCCTTCTGTACTATTAATTCCATCTAGTGTATTTTTAATTTCAGTTATCGTTCTTTATCTCTGATTTGTTTTTAAATTTTTTTCTAAATCTTTGTTGAAGGTTTCACTGAGATCCTTTACCCTTCTCAAGTCCAGTGAGTATCTTTATGACCTTTATTTTAAATTTTCTATCAGGCATATTTTTAATCTCCATTTTGTTTAGCCTGCTCTCTTGCTATGATTTTGTCCTGTTCTTTCATTTGGTATATCTTCCTCTGTCCCCTCATTTTATCTAGCTCTCTGTGTCTGTTTCTATCTGTTAGGAAATTAGCTACATCTCCTGCTATTGAAAGTAGTAGCCTTATGAAAAAGAGGTCCTATAGTGTCTGCAGTGCAATGTCCCCTGTACACCAGAACCTGGTGCTTAAGGGGTGTCTCCTATGTGTGTTGTGCATATTCAGTACTGACGTGGCTGAACTGCTTTTGCCATCAGTCCAGTTATCCGCAATGACTCTTTTTGCCTATTGTGGGCAGTGTTTGGGGTCTCTGTTGTTACTGGGCCAGTCTGGAGCCTCCTTGGGCTTGAGTTGAGTCAGACTGGGTGTTTTCCAGAGATGGAATACCAACAAACTACAAGGCCTGTTCCTTGTGTTGTCTTCTGAGTAGCTTTCATTGGTGTGTGGGGCCTGCATTCAGGCTAGATGTCTGCCTCCAGCCCATGGCTGGGGCCACAGTGGGACTGGTGTGTGTGGTTATCTTCCCCTACCCAAGGGGCAGGAATCACTTTGGAGTGCTGCTGGCCCCTACTGTACCCTGTCAGGCTATGGCATTGCTTTGGATGGGCTCCTGCCAAAGTCATATTAGGAGCAGATTTATCAGAGAACACGGGTGATTATGGTGTTAGCATAGTTTGTGCAGGTCTTTTGTGGGAGGGGACCTGACACTGCTTTAAAAAACTCCTACCACAGGGGTAGAGGGAGCCAGTCTGTAGGAGACTGAGTGGATAGTATGTGTGGTGTTGACAACTTTTGCCTGGATCTATTGTGGGTGGAGACCTGGGGTGGAGAGGCCTGGCTGGAGGGTACAGTCTGCCTGAGAAAATGGGGGCAGGGAGTGGAGCACACTACTAGCAAGCTAGGTAGAAAGTGTTTGCTCTGCACTGGTTCCTGCAGGTGTCCATGGGTCTAGGCAGGAGGATGGGGGAGGGAAATGGTGGCTGCTAGCTCCTCTTTTCCTGGAGAAGTCTCCCAAAGATCCTGCCTCTGCAGCACACACTTTGAGATTAGTAAATAAATCTCCTTTCTAGAAATCATAGGCATTTACAATTTATATTTCTATACTGTATCTCAGAGGGGTTGTTTATTGTGCTGTCTCTTTAATGGCAGAG
Organism: Suricata suricatta; assembly: GCF_006229205.1. Lineage (NCBI taxonomy): Eukaryota > Metazoa > Chordata > Mammalia > Carnivora > Herpestidae > Suricata > Suricata suricatta. The sequence continues at coordinate 78,689,299 of NC_043710.1, read as the reverse complement.
ACTCAGTTTTCTCTCACCCTCCCAGCTCTGGGAGAGCCAAGTCCACTGATTTTTAATAAAGCAAACTGATTGTAAGAATTATGAGGTTAGGCCCCTTTGGTTTTCAAAGCCAAATGTTGTGGGATTCCGTCTTGCCCATGGAGGTTGCACATGTCTGGGGTGCCTGGGGTGAAGGTGTTTCTCTCCACTCCCTGCACCTGGGGTGTCCTTCCCTCCTGTGGACAGTCATGTGGATCCATTTAGCTCCTGACTCTGTTTCTGCCTTTCCTGCCTAGTTCTATGTGGCCTCTTTCTTACATTTAGCTGTAGAGAGTTTGTTGTGTTTGTCTTCAGATCACTTTCTGGGTTATTTATACTAATGCGGGTATGGAACGAGGTAAGCTTAGGATCTCCCTACTCTGCAATTTTCCCTCTCCATAGGGTGATCTTTAAAAATTTTTCATTAACCAAATAAGTTTGGAAAGTGATGCTTATTATATCCCTGTCTTGGAAATTTATAAGGCACAAAAACATATTAACCACCTTAAAAGTATTGTCTGATAAAGAAATCTATTTAATTGTTTATTAGCTCATTTTCAAACTTTATGTAATGAGACAATATTAAAAAATATTTCCAGATTTTTTCCACACCTGTAAATATTGTTGCTCCAGGGTCTCCATCTTTTGAAGCAATGAATTTTGGTTCTTCAAGAGGAGGGTAGAGAGAACTGGAGTGATAAAAAAATGTTAAAAGTTTCTTAGTTCTGACTGACAAATTATATTTGCTCTTGGCCCCTACAAAGCAATAGTTTTGAGCAGCAGACTTTACTGAAAGTTGAGATTACTAAATGTCACAAGTAGAGAAATCTAAAGAGATGATATCAGGTAGTCCTTGCCTTAAGGAAGGAAGCCCGAGTCTCCTGGATAAAGGAAAATGGGAAGAATAGAGTTGAAGGGAAGAGGAACATGTGTACTGTGGCTCCACCTTCTCCAAAAAGTACTGTGGCAGAGAATTGCTAGGTAAATCTGTGGAGAGGAAAAGTCAAATGATCTTTTGCACAATTTGTGGGTCATAACTCTGAGAGAGCATTACTATATTAACTGCACCAAGTGGAAGGGTGGTATTAGAGTAGAAATGGCAGTGTGGAGCATATGGGCAAGTATTGAGTCTAAGTTAGCAATTTTGAACCTCTTTTTGTTGTCCTATGTGTTTTTGCAAGGTCTATGGGAGAGGATAAAAAGTAGCTGAATAGAGCTCATAGACCTACTGATGAAGACATATGGAGCAGGCCATGGCACCTAATGACCCACCTCAGAAGCCATTGGAGGATACTAGCCAAGAAGAGGTCCAATAAAAATCATGGAACTGGTTTCAGAATTTTTTTTTTTTTTTTACTACTAATTAGTGTGAGGTAAGGGGTGAGTCAATAAAGGAAGACCCCTGGGTCCTGACTAAGCCAGGAGGTCAGGTCTTGTGATGACCAACTATAGACATCTGTGGCTATTAGCAGACTACCAGTGACCAGACAGACCAGAGATATCTCTGAGATCAGAGAACCCAGAAGATAACAAGAGAAGTAAAGCGACTGTTGTTCACTGCCATTAGGCATGTAAAGAGTGATGTGATAGTAAATGTTTAACCAACTCTAGCTTCTCCAAAAAGTCCTGACTTAATAGCATGTGACAACTCTGTGTATAAATACAACTTTCCTGACTTTAAGCTACCAGATGGTATCACTGAACACAGAGTTAGGAGAGGAGGAAGTAAAAGTGTGAAAGAACATTGATCTGAAGAGACTCAGTTATGTCCTGTTAATAGTCAATTTTATGTTCTTTTCAGTCCTGTTCTTTCCCAGTTACTTAGTTAAGTGGAAGATTACCAAAAAAGATTAGAAAAAATTAACATTTTGCACATCCAAGCATTAATTATTCTTTAACCCACTCTCATCCTATTATTTGAGTACAGAACTTTTCTCCCCCTTTGGGTTACCAATTTGTGAATTACTATTCTTTATCTTTCATTGATTTCTCTTCCTATAAATTTGGGCTCAGTCTCAAAATTGGGGCTCCAGGCTTGTGTTTTCTTCCCCTTGGGTCTCCACTATGAAATATATATAAAATTATATATAATATAAAGTTATGTCTGTATATTTGAGAGTCTGTCAGTGTGACACTACCTCTAATGCTCAACCAGATCATGTATACATTTCCTTTTGGTTCCCTGTCATCCAGTGAAGCCAACATATTTATAACCAAAGCTAGTATTCTCACCACTCTCAAATAATCCTCCAGTTTCCCAAGTCAGTTTTTCCACTGTGCTTGAAATCATTCTTGTTCCTTCCTTTCACACTCACTGACTTCTAAGCAATGTGTCTTTCACATTTTACCCTTATTTTCCATTCCCATTGCCACAGCCTTAGTTCAAACATTCATGACCCCACATCTAAATAATCATAAGATTATCTGTGTATAATGATTTGTATATGATTTTAAGATATGTTTTTGTAAGTAATTAGAATTGTTTATCATAAAAAATAGAAAATATAGTGAAGCAAAAACAAACTAAGCAAAAATAACCCTGAAATCGCATTCCCTAGAGATGACAATATTTATTAAACTTCTTGGTCAATATTATCAGGTATTGTAAGTGTGTGCAAGTGTGTATGCAAGACAGAGAAGGAGAGAGAGAAGAGAGGAAAAGAATTTCAATCATATATAAAAGATCTACATATAATAACATCATGCATTGATGTTAGAAGTTCTATCTAAGGACTCTGCATATATCATCTTTCTAAATATTCACAAAATTTTATGAGGTAAGTATTATTATCTTTATTTGACAGATGAATAGACTGGAGCTCAGAAAGTCTTACAAAGTTACACATAGCTAATCAAGTGGAGGAACCAAGGATGGATCCCAAAACCTATGCCTTTCCCACTACACTGTGACACTACCAGGAGAGAATGTTGTACATATTCTAGCTTTTTAATTGCAAGGTAATGAAACTATTTTTATTCTAAATACGTAGTTTTATAAGCATGTGATCATAGTATGCATAAAATATCTAACCACATATTAATTTAATATAAGATGCATGTTTTCATATCAAATATACATTTACATTTTTAATATAATATTCCATTGGGCCTCTGTAACCTTCTTCATTTATTGAACTCGGATGGATATTTAGTTGTTCCTAATATTTTACCATGAGAAAATAATTTAAATAAGTATTTGTAGACATACTTTTACGGATGATGGAATTATAAGTATTTTTATGTTTATGTGAAATTTTAAATACTGAACACATATATCCAGGGCACATATGTGGTGTGAGATAGAGCTGAAGTGGAAAGAAAATGAAGGCAAACCACATCTCTGGGCCTGGGTGTGGGAGCGGGGGCCAGATCTCATGCTGCTGTATTTCAGTATGGACCACAGAGGAGTGTAAGAGTTCTAATTCAATTAAAATTTTAGGTCCTTATGAACTTATATTTTTAAAAATTTTAGGAAAGACAGAGAAGGAAAAACAATCCCAGCCTCATATTTGCTTAATCTATGCTTGAACACTTGAAGAAGCTATGAGCTTACTAGTTTTCCAAAACTTCAAACTTTGTTCCTGTCTCCCCTTAACGTTTTTCAGGGCATAGGTCAAGAAGCCTATGTACCATATGACTAAATATTTAAAATAAATTCTTCAAGCTAAATAAAAAGTTAATTTTCCCCCTACTCTTGACGCCATCCCATACCATGAGTTATGATCTACACACATATGTATGCATAGACATCTCAGCCCACAGGTGTCAAGGCTGCATATTTACCCCCGGGCTCTCCAGGCTTAGATGCACACGTCGGCATATATTAGAAAATAAACTCTTAAAAAAGTAGTAGAAATACATATAAAGATGAGACTTGTTGGATAGTTTCATAAAAGAAGAAGAATTTAAACTACGAACCTTGCAGGTAAAAATGGGAAGGAAGGGAGAGAGTGTGTGAGGTGTGAGAGAGTAAAGGAGTGGGTGAGTGCCGGCATGAGGGGAGAACAGTGAGTGTGGAGAGGAAGCTGGCAGGGATTTGGTGAGACAGTACCCAGAGTAGGCTAGGAGGACCTAAAATGATGTGTCAGGAAGTAGAACTTTACCATGTAAGTAGTGGAGAGTTATTGAAAGTTTTTGAGCATGGAAAAGACATAGTTAATTGAATCTGTATTTTAAACAGACAACTTCAATAGCAAAATTGAAGGTGAATTGTAGTTGGTTGTAGATCAGAAAGAAATTGAATATTTCTCCAAATTTCTTGCCTTTGAACTTTTCTTCACAATGTCCCCCCACAGTACTCACAAGGAAACTATTAGTTCCCAGGCATTCTGCAATGAACTGTGGAAAGAGATATGGTGACCTTAATGTTGGTTCCTAGGTCTACCATTATACAGCATATATGGCAGAGGATGCATAGTAATATCACTGAAAACTCTTGCTTTCTAAATGTGTCTAAAAGTGTCCAGGGTTGTTATTATTGAAGCCATAGAGACAAAAGATTTTTGCCTTGGGGGCACCTGGCTGGCTTAGTTGGTTGAGCGGCCGGTTTCGGCTCAGGTCATGATCTCACGGTTCATGGGTTCGAGCCCTACCTAGGGCTCTGTGCTGACAATTAGCTCAGAGCCTGGAGCCTGCTTCAGATTCTGTGTCTCCCTCTCTTTCTGACCCTCCCCTGCTTGCGCTGTCTCCCTCTGTCTCTCAAAAATAAATAAAAATAATAAAAAAAATTTGGTTCTAAGGAGTCTTGGCAGCATGTTCATTGGCAAATGTGTGTGAGCGGGCATGTAAGACATTTAATATCCATATACTGACCATCTGAACCTTGTTTGCTATTTGCAGTAGTTGGAGAGGGACAGATAGTGAATAGTCTCCTGCATATCTCTGTGTACTGAAGGAGCTGATAGAAAGTAGAGAGAGAAAGATATAGTCAGTTGCCACTGAGATCTAATTTGGGAATCTGAAGAGCATTGGAAAACCTAAAGTATCTAATAACTATATTGTGTTACTCTAGGCATGATTTTGGACTTTAAAATGTACACATTATTTATAAGGAACACTATACTTATAACCTTTCAATGAAATACATTATTTCCTGGACTACCTATAATAGCCCCTTTGAGGCCATCTGTAGAAGGTCAAATTATTAATCTAATTTTGGCGTGTTGGTCACAGTAGAGAGATGAGGGTAGATGGTAGTTATCACTGCTGTCAAATATGCACAGTCACATGCTGTGAGGAAATGTCTTGGCATTTAAGGGTGAAGTTTAGATATTGCATATAATGCTTTTCAATTAAAAAAGGTATGTGATTGAGATTTGTAGTCTTATCTATTTACTTTGTGAAATTGACTGCAGAGCTGTTGAAGATTTAGGTACTGCTCTTCTTCAAATTCTATTTTTATACTTGATGACCTAAGCAACACCATTTTCTTTCTTCCTTGCTCTAATTATCCAGTCCTTCACTCTGCCTCACAGGTTTTCCTGCTGACCTCTCTATCATGCCTCTCTGCCCTCTATGTTTGTCATGTTTCCTGCCTGCTCACAAAGGAAGACAAATAAAGCAGAAGGCTGACTTGGGTTTTTATAATTTCAGCTCTGTTACTAATCAGCTGCATAACTTTGGGCAGTCCTTTTGCCTTCTTTACTCTAAGTTTTCTTTATCACTACAATGTGGAGTGGAAAATAAATGATCTCCAAGGTACTCTTTAACTCCCACATTAAAAAAAACTATTTATTTTGAAAGTGGAGCAGAGAAAGAGAGAGAGGAGGAGGAGACAGAGAATCTGAAGCAAGCTCCACATTGTCAGTGCAGAGCACAACATAGAGCTCAAACCCACAAACCCCAAGATCATGACCTGAGCCAAAATTAAGAGTTGGATGCTTAACTGACTGAGTCACCAAGGTGCCCCCATCTCTGACATTTGTGACTCTAACAAACATGGAATGTAAGTATTATGATAACAGTAGTGAAAGGCATAATTCAAGGAAATCTTCCCCAAAGCAGGAAATGCATTTGTGGTAATACTACAGTGACATCATGAATGCTGCAGAAGTCCCCATGAGAATAAGTTTTCTTATATTTTTAGGAGGCTTTTTTTCTTTCCCTTACCTCCAAAACCATTATGCAGCAATTTACTCATTTTATACTTTAATCACGATGCAGTACTATATTCACATTTAAGAATGCTCTGGCCACTAATGATGTCTGCTAACATTTCTTGTGGAAGAATAGTCTGAGATCTAGTTGATAGTGCAATTACTAAATCTCCATGGATGGATAGGATCCAAGATAGATTTACTTTATAACAGATTCTGCTGTACATCAAATAATGAATCAAATTCAATTATCCTCAAATCTAATATTTAGCAGGGCATGTATTACTGAAAAGAAAACTGAGATTTGAAAGCTAGACCTGGGTTTCAGTCCTAGATTCAACAATTCACCAAGTCCAGTTGGGTCCAATTGACTCAAAATCTTAGCTTTATATTTATAATCTTCCCAGAAAATATTCTTGAAAGAATGTATGATGTAATTTCTAGCCTAGAAATAAAGTAATAACAGTATTCATTAAAAGCAAAAGGTATGTTAGAAAGTTATTAAGCAAAACTTCATAGAAGAATTGAATTTGTGAGCCAGGGAGTTGTATTTGACAAATATGACTGTTGGTTAACGGAATTCAGTCAAGAATGACTGGGAGCAGAAATAAATTCTGAAGTCATTTGAGGGAGGTAGGAGAGGAGTAATGAGCATAGTAATAGAGTATATGACTTTAAAATGCTAGCAAAATTTTTTTTGTGGATGTCTGATAAGAAATTGAAAATAAAGTCTGTAGGTACAGGTTTAGGCTCCCTTTGTCCAGAAATTATAACTGAAGTCTTCCTAGTAGCTATCCAAGGGAGAAGGTATACAGTACAGATTTTCAGACTTCAGCAGGAATGAGAATATCTTGGAATTGCTGACCTTGACCTCAGAGATTCTGATTCAGTAGGTTTAAGATGTGGCCTAGAAATCCACATATTCCAAAAACACACTCAATAATTTTAATGTAGGCAGTCTGTGCTACTGTGCCACTGATGGTCCTCAGACTTTAATGTGTATTGGAATTACCTGGAAGACTTGTTAAAGCTGGTTTGCTGGGCCCCACTCCCAAGGTTTCTGATGCAGCAAATTGTGGGGCCAGGTAATTTACCATTCTAACAAGGCAAGAGGATTAAATATGTTTAATTAAGGGGTCTTTTTGTATTATAAAAAGAAAAAAGAAAAAAGAAAAAAGTCACATATTATTACTACTGGGGTGAAACAAGGATAATACTATTCTTATAAACTTGTTAAATAATTGAAATACGATGTCTAAACTGTTTATTGAAGTCTTTAGTAAGCATTCATTATATATCATTAATATTATTAATTTATTGATAAAATCACAAAATTCGTAGCAGAGATGGGACTTTTTGTTCACTATATCAAGTTCTCAAAGCAAAGAGGACCCAAAGGAGAAAGAGCTATCAACAATACTGAGGGCTGGGTGCCCATCCCAAATTGAGGTAAGAAAAAGAAAAGAAGCCATTGGATTTGATGACAATCAGACAGAATAATTAGGGCAGAATCAGATTGTAAAAAATTGGTGAGCGAATGGAAGTAACATGTAACGTGTATTGATTTGAGAAACTTGGCATAAAAGAAAGGTGAGAAAAGATGGTATATAGAAGAAGCAGTAGAGTGACACCTTTTTGTTTTCCCTGAGATGGAGAAAAATGGTGCACATTTATAAACCCAGAGAAAAGTACCACAGGAATAAGCCGACTGGAAGATGAACACAAAGGAGTAATAAAGGGAGATGTGGTCTGGAGCAGGATATAAGGAAGAGATCAGTCACAGGAGGTGTGAGCCTTTGAAATGGGGTGATATCTACTTGATAGGATGTCAAAAAAGGTTAAGTGAAGACCAGAGGTTTGCTGAAATAGAGAGAGAACACTTCAGTTGCTTATTCCATTGAGAAAGCTTTACTTTCTTGCCTTTCTCTGTCACACCTGCCCTGCAAAATCATATGACATGCTTGCTCAGCTCCTATACAAGGCGATTGCATGCAGCAAAAAACTAAAACCTTATTAGAATAAAGGTAGTTAACCCTATATATTGTCCTATTTCCCCCCACTAAGCTCCTCTCACATTGCCTTTGTTCCCAAAACCTATTTTTCAAATTCTTGGGCTCCTTTCCCATCACACCTGCCTCATCCTCTCAGCAGATCATCTGTCTTCTTCTTTCAATGTCTTGAATCTTGATCCTTTCCTTTATTCTGACAGTGTACAGAATAATTAATTGGTTGCCTGTCATTCTCCAAAAGTGAGCACTGAGGCTGTTTTTAATATGGTTTAAAAACTGTGTTTTAATCTATTGAAATTATTATTCTTTTTGATGTTCAAATTATCCTATTCTTGGCCAGTGGGAAATGCTTCAAATTGGACTTTTTCCCTCCTGGTCCAACCCCAATAGTCATTAGTAGTTGTTTTGTTTTCTAGTGTGACAAACTTTCTAGGTCCATGTTCTACATATCTTGTCTGAGCCCAGGATTAGCCACTTACTTGAGAAACTCTTATTTTTATTTTTAAGTATTTTGGAGATTGCAATCTGGGAGTTATAGGATGTTCAGAATTACAGAGTGAGTTTTTTGTTGTTCTTTTTGTTTTCTTTTGTTTTGTTTTTTGTTTTGTTTTGTTTTTAGTTCTCTTTTGAAGCACTCTCCTTTGGTTTCTAATACACCACTCTTCTTAAAAATTCCCCTAACTTATCTGGACATTTCTTCCCAGTCTTTATAAATATTTATTTCCACCGTGGTCAATAAAGACGGTCTCTCTGTGTGATTATATGCATTCCTATAGCATAAACTACACTCAGATGCCAATATCTCTCAATCTGAGCTACCACCAGATGTCTCTCTTATAAACTCTATATTCCTTACCACACTTCCCAGTTCTTTTAAAAATTTCTTTTAAAGTTTATTTATTTATTTTGAGAGAGAGAGAGTGGACAGAGAGAGAGAGAGGAAGAGAGAATCCCAAACAGGCTTTACACCATCAGTTCAGAGCCCAATGTATGGCTCAAGACCATCAACCATGAGGTAATGACCTGAGTTGAAATCAAGAACCGGAATCTTAAGCAACTGACCCACCCAGGCACCCCTACACTTCCTAGTTCAGAAAGCTATCTCTAGTTTTCCCCATCCATCTGGAACTCATTGCAAATGTTTATTAAATTATATAATGAATAAATGGATAAAGCTGAATAAGTTAATATGTTTCTTCAGTTTCTTGGTAGAGGAATTAGATCAAGGACTGAGATGAAAGGAGGGGTAAGAAAAAGGACTTGAAGTTAGGGAATGCTCAGCATAATTATTGTAGTTACAATGTTGGGGAATTCAGTAAAGAAAATCTAGAAGTGATCTGGCAAGCACTTAGGGTCTTATGCAAATATTTAATATTCACAGTAATAAGGACATGTGCTATTTAGAGGCTATAGCCTAAACAATGGAGATTGATGTGGAGAAATTCTACTAATTTGCCTATCCTCCAAAGAAGTGTACTGAATTCATTTTTATATCTTTGTACTGTAAGATTTGGAAACTTGTGAAAAGAAATTTAAAAACCCTATTTCCACATATGGGTGATAGTATGTTGATAATGCAAGATTTGTTTTTCCTCAGATAACTACAAAAAACAGTTTGCATGGATTTTCACAACATTTAAATAATCTTGTTCTTTGGCCTCTATTGTTTCCGATGAGAAATTAGTAGCTGTCCCCTAAAAACAATCTGTAATTTTTTCTCTAGATACATTCATGGTGCTCTCTTTAATTTTGAATTAAAAAAACTTTTTTTTTTAGCAGTTTGTCTATGATGTATCTAAGTATATTGTTTTCTTTGCACTTATTCTACTTGGGGTTCACTGACATTCCTGAATTTACAAATGTATATCATTTACAAAATTCTAGAATTTAAAGTTATTATTTCTTCAAATATTTTTTTCTTCCATTTTATCTCTTCTTCTGGGACTTCAATTACTCATCTGTTAGATGTTTGTTATTTTCTCTCTCTCTTGTTCAGATTGGATAATTTTTACTGGGTAAAGAGAGACATAGCCTTGTTACCAGTGATTGATAGTAAAACTCCTGACTCTACATTAGACCCCCTCTGACACACCTCAGTAAGGAGAGGAAGAAGTGCCTTGTTTCCTCTGAGTGGGTGTAGAAGTGATCTTGTCCTCATATTGTTACTGTCATAATTGGTGTGCCTTCCTTTCTCTATCTTCCAGTGTCTTCCTATTTTACATAGAATATCCAGAGTTTTTAGTTGTGCTTAGTGGGAGGAATAGAGAACTGTACATGTACTTCAATTTTGTGGAAGCTAAAGTCAATGAATTTTCTAATTCAATTTTTGGATAGATAGTACATTTACATAGCACAATCCCCAGCAAAGTATAACAAATTACATAATGAAAAGTCCCTCTTTCCTTCTTGTTCACCTCCTGTCCTATTTCTACTCTGCTCTCACCCACGGTTTCTTTTCAGTGTTTCTTTATGCATATATAAGAAAAAGATAAAGATTATTTTTTATTCCTCCTTTTGCATAAAAGGTGGCTTACTATATACATTGTACTGATCTTTTTCCCCCCTCTCTTCATTTAGCTATATATTTTAGAAATCTTTTCATGTCAAAGATATGAAAAACTTGTTCTTTTGTATAGTTTCATAGATTTCCATTGTATGTATAGAAGACTGCATTTTAATGATATTTTTTGAACTGTATTGATAAATTGTGAATTTTCTTGTCTAGTAATATTCTTTTATAATGTATTATCTATTAGTGTTTATTCTCAGTTAAACTGTCAGATATTCAGGAAAACTTGGAGCCAGCTTGTGTGTTTTTCTTTCTAGAATTGCTTATATGTAATATGTTTATTTTTAAGATAAAGAACTTCATCGTGTGTGTGTGTGTGTGTGTGTGTGTGTGTGTGTAGTGTGTTTTTCCAGATGATCTCATTGATTCCATGAGTCTCACATCTCAGGAGAAGAAGAAAAGTGCCAAGTCTAATTATGAAGGTTACAGAAGTGTTTAGTGCTTTTCATTATAAGAAACAACTATGCAAGAAGCTTTTGGATGTTCTTCTACTTGTAGAAAAATGCCGGTAAAGATTTTCTTTCCCTAGATCCCTCTTTCGCTGTTCCAAGGGCATATATAGTGGAGCCTACAGTCAAGTGTACTTCATCTAAACAAATGCTGTGAATTATCTGATTTTTTGGCAAGAAATCTTTTACAAGATTTGCTAGCCCTCATGAATTAGTCCAATCTAACCACCTAATGGTAAGAAATTGGAAGCTTTTGATTAAAATATTTAAAAAATCAGTTCCCTTGCAAAAAAAAAAAAAAAGAAAACCCAAAAAGATGTTCAAGAGTTTTTGTTTTTACAAAAAAAAAACCTTTTTCTCTTTTCAGAGAAGAAGAGCTCTGTTTTGAATTTTCTTGTCATTATTCTCAGTCTTTATCATGCTTACCACCTGATACAAGAAAGAAGGAATCATGTTTATAATGTTTCCTTAACCGTAAGGAGTCAATGTGTAACTGGAGGTAGCTGAATCAGAGTATAAGAATTTGGTTTATTTTAATGTGTCTAAGTGTTAGGTCCAATGGCGAGTGCAGAGTATGACACAAAGTAGCTATTCAGTGAACATTCATAAATAAATAATGTCAAGGAAATTAAGCAAGCTGCATTGAGAGTCTCAACTTGTTGGGTTTTAATTGGCTCAAATGATGTGTCAAGGCACTTGTAGCTGACATAGATCCTTTTTTCACTTTTTTTTTATTAGTAAAAATCAAGATTTTTGTTGAAGGAAGGTGATCCTATTCCCCACTCAGAAATAAATCCTAATTAGCCTAAGCTAGTACCTTGCCAATGTTTGTCTTAGCGATGGGCATGTAATATAATTTTGTCTAGTAAAATATAAAAAAGGATTTTATTTTTAATTTTAATTTCACTTTTTAATTGCTTTCCTCACTTGAAAAATCACACTCAGGAAGATCCAGGCTTTTCTACTCCTGGAAATGGTACAGCTTTGTCTGAGCTTGACTGGGGACAAAGCCAATGCTCTGAGGATGGCAGAGTTTAAAACAGGAAGAATTCAAATCCTTGATAATTCTATCAAGCCCAGAATTTACCTACTCTGGATCCCTGTTATATAGCATTCATATGCCATAATGAATAATAATGAACTCATATTGTTTAAGTTACTGTGATTTGAGTTTTCTTATATTTGCAATCCAAAACAATGTCTTCATATGCTATGTTAAAAAAAAGAACATTGAATAATTCACTTGTGAGAATGAGCATATTCAAACACACATTGATCATGTAGATTTGAACAAATAACAATTAAAAGCTATATTTAGTTTTCATTTCCTAACTCTTCTGAAGAAATATGAATTTTGAACTAATGTAGAATTATTTGATGAGTATCATGTTATAATTTCAGAAGTCATGCATAGATTTTGAAGAACAAAAGACATACTTTTATTTTGTAATCCTCTAGATATTCCTGAATTACCATACATCTTTTCAAACAGCATAATTTACTATCAAGGCAATCTGAGAATTGAAGGAGAACTCTATTCATCAAGAAGAGAAAATTTTCATCGAATGTTGGGACAAAGTTTGTGAATTTCTATATTCAACTGGAATTTCTGACTATGTAATAAAACTGAGATACATTAAAACCAATATGATCTTTGAAAGTGTAATTTTTTAAGAAATTACAGCACTATATTGAGGTAAATCCAAAATCAAAATTCAAGTTTTGACACATGAGCATTTTATAGTTCTAATTTTATAATTCTAATTTTTATAGTTTTATAGAAGAGTTTATTTAGTTCAGTCTCTTAAATACCACCATTCTTATTGACTGATTATGACTGATCAATAACTAACACCAGGCCTATCAGTGTGGCAACAATCCCTTTTAAGATGTCTTCCTGATTGAAATTCTAGTGTATTACTTTTATGTAGGTACTCCTTTCAACAGCCTTGGGAATTTCATATTCCTTGTAATCCAAGTATGATTTATTTATATAGGGGATTACTTTGAAAAGCTAATATTGAGAAAGCAGTAATCAATAAGTCCATGTTATTAGATAGGCAACAGACATTTGCATGGAGAGCCAGAAACAGAAAAAATGACTCTTAGTGGTATGATTGGTTACAAAACACAATGAATTTATAAACATTTTATTGACATTGTGGGGGGGAAAGTTTATAATATTTTTTGGTAACAAGGGGATGATAATTAAAAATTAATTTGTTAGAGGCTCCTGGGTGGCTCAGTTGGTTAAGTATCTGACTTTGGCTCAGGTCATGATTTCATGGTTTGTGGGTTCAAGCCCTGTGTTGGGCTCTGTGCTGACAGCGAGCCTGGAACCTACTTCAGATTCTGTGTCTGTGTCTCCCTCCCTTTCTGCCCCTTCCCAGCTCATGCTCTCTCTCTCTCTTTCTCAAAACTAAATTAAAAAAATTGATTTGATGTTTCTATTGTTCATAACTGACCATGTCTAAAATGTCATTGCTATTTCTTGTGTTCTGTGTTTTCTGTACTGTGTTAATTTATTTGGATAAATATTATATTTGTATATTTATAAATCACCTTCACAGAATCAGTTGTGATTTCAGTTTCTTTAACTCTGCTTTCCATCCGTTTTTGTTTTCCTCATACTTGAGGTTTTCAACAATCCAGCTTTTCTAATTTGAGAATATCTTCTGTATGCTGACTTTTTTGGGTACAGTTTCACATTATTCTTTAAAAATCCATGTTTTTTGGGGCGTCTGGTAGGCTCAGTTGGTTAAGCATCTGACTTCGGCTCAGGTCATGATCTCACAGTTAGTGGGTTTGAGTCCCGCATCAGGCTCTGTGCTGACAGCTCAGAGCCTGGAGCCTGTCTTCGGATTCTGTGTCTCCCTCTCTCTCTCTCTGATGTTTCCCTGCTCATGCTGTGTGTGTGTCTCTCACTCTCTCAAAAATAAATAAAAAACATTTAAAATTAAGAAAATAATAATAATAAATAAAAATCCATGTTTTCAAAAAGTTAAAATTTTTTTTTCATGGAGAATGTACATATACATATGTTCTACTTTTGAAAATTTTGGATTCTTCTTCTATATTTTTTTTCTTTCCGAATATCAGCCATACATAGGACTTTGTCATCTCTTAAAAATGCCACCTGTGATACTGTGATATAATAAAAATATACATAGTTGGTCTTTCTCTTAGTTCCTGGCACAGAACTTTTAACGCCTTTAAGATTTCCTGAAAGATAGGGGGGATATGAACATCTTTTGTTGTTCATAATAAGCCCCTTCCAACCACATATCAGTTTATGCTGGAAGGAGAAGATTGGCTGCTAAAGGAACCAACAAAGTGATCAGAAGCTTATAACTTTCTGCTCTACCCGCTAAGTCAATTCAAACATCCAATGATTTAATCAAGCATGCCCACATAATCAAATTTCCATTGAAGCCCTAAACAAAAGAATTCAGAGAGCTTCCCCATGGCAGGAGGCTGGTGCACCCCACACTCTGTGAGGGCAGAAGCTCCTGTACTCAGAACTCCTTTTGGACTTTGCCTACGTACCTTTTCATCTGGCTGTTTATTCATATTTTTATAATAAATAAGTAATAGTAAAAAAACTGGTAATAATTAATGTTTCTCTCAGTCTGTGAATCATTATAATAAACTATCAAGGCTGAGAGGGATTTATGGGAACCTCCAATTTGTAGCTAAGTCAGACAGAAATATGGATAACCTGGTGGAATCAGTACTTGAGATTTTCATTTCAAATAGGGGGCAGTCTTGTGGTACTGAATCCTTAAGCTGTGGGATCTGCATTAATTTCAGCTAGTTAATTTCAGAATGAATTAAATTATAAAACCCCCAGTTGATGTCTACAGAGAAATGGAGAGTTGCTTGGTGTGAAAACTCCACACATTTGATGTTGGATGAACACCAAACAAGTAGCAAAACAGTTTTCTATGGGGCTGCTGGGTGGATAAGTCAGTTGAGCATATGACTCTTGATTTCAGCTCAGGTCATAGTCTCTCAGATGTTTGTGAGTTCTAGCTCGCTTCAGGCTATGTGCTGGTAGTGCAGAATCTACTTAGGATTTTCTCTCTGTGTGTGTCTCTCTCTCTCTCTGCCCCTCCTGTGTTTGTGCTCTCTCTCTCCCTCTCTCTCTCAAAATAAATAAGTAAACATTAAAAAAAGAAGAAAAACAATTTTTTATATCTCTGACACCTTTACTGAATATCCTATCAGTACTATCAGTAACACAAATATGTTATTTCTATAGTCATAACTCATCATTTGAATTCCTGAAAAACACTCCTCTATCTGATATATTTTTTTCAACGTCCTTCTCATGATGACTCAGGTTTGAAACCTCGGAGTTACTTTTATTTCATCTTCTTGTTTGCATTCAGAGTATAATCTGCTGACAAAATTCATTTCCTGCTTCAGGTGGTACTTGAAATAAAACACCAAGCAATTATTAAGCTTTTCTGTAAGCTCATTACTATGCTAGGACAAGTGGGATATGCACAAGAAACATTGAATCTGATGCAAAAAAAAAAAAATCACAGAAGATCATACACCCAGGTGGTTTCACCAGATTGCTTGTCTGCTGGTATAAAAAGTACCAACATTAGCTTGTTTAGCAAGTACTCACCATATGCATACGTATAACACAATTTCTATGTAGTAGAGCTTATGAGTTAGGTGCTTAATTTGTAGGAAAAATCTGTTGCAAGAATTTCACCACTTTAAAAGTGGGCATAATGTACAGTAGCAAAAAACATAGATCAAAATAATCCAGATAGGACGATCTATTACATTACTTGAAAAATGTACTCATCTCATAGTAAAGTCTAGATATTAGATTGGGTCTTTTAGCCTTTTTTGCTCCACTTGAGAATATTATCATGGGTATGGAGAAACTCTTCCCTGCCCTGCCACATCCATAAGAGAGCTTGGATTGGGTAGATGGAGTACTTTATTTTTTTCATCTAGTACCAGTTACAGTCCATTGATTTAAAACTATCCTCTTCAAATCTCTTTTAAAATTATTTTTTGGCATTCTTACTAGTTATTCATTCCATTAACTGCTAGCCTTTACAAATTATCAAAAGTCAGGGTGACGGCCACATGAATAGACATATCCAGTGAAATCCATGGGGCTACTTTGGACGGGTACCTCCCCTCTGAGGTTCTGGGACAGAGTGGAATAAAGATCAAGTTAGACATTTTAGAGAGGGTAATGTCTGAATTGACTATTAGAGAATATGTGTGAATCACGTAGTTGAAAGAGATTAAGGAGAACAATTCAGGAAGACAACAAAATTGTAAAGGCTTAGAGATATGAGAGAGCATAACACTTTCAGAGAAATGCAATTTCAGATAGAGAGTAAGTAAAGCATATGAAGTTGGGGAGAAGGCATATAAATGAGACTGGATTGAACTGGCTGTGATAGGTCAGAATATGAAGTTCCTCACATGCCATGCTTAAGAGTTTCTGAAGACTATGGGGAATCTGTAAAAGATTCAAAGAAAAGATGTGACATGATTCGACATGTATATTCCAAAGATCATTGCAGTAACCTTTATGATTATGGATTGTTAGAGGCTAAGATAAGAAGCAATGTGCAATTAGGAGGCTGTTGCAATAATCTAAACAAGAAATAGTGAGTTTTTAATAATTGCAGTGTCATTGAGAATGGAGAGAATGGAAGGATTCAAGAGAATTGTGGTTCCAGGAGTACAGGGAGTGAGAGATACTAGGTTTCTGTCTTAGGCAGCTGAGAAAACACTGCTGCAACTAGAAGATAAATCACTGATAAAAGAGCCCCACCTGATTCAGCATGGCCAGATTCTCAGAAGGGCAGTTAAGGAAAATGACGAGGTAAAACTGCTGGATTCGATGGCCACTAGAGAATTTCAAGATAGTGACCTCAGTGAAGAGAGGGAGGAATGTAAACCAAATTATAAGGGTTTAAAGAGTGAGTAGGAGAGAGGAAGTGGAAAAATTTGGCTTAGACCAAAGTTTTGGTCTAAAAGTTTTACTTTTAGATTTTTGGCAGAGAGAGGATGGTGAAACATAATGGCTGATGGGAGGAATAACAGGGTAAAGGGAAGTATTATAATTAATTAAAAAAATTATAAATTAGATCTAAGAATGTTTGTAGACTGAGAGGCAGGAGAAAGAAAGAGACTGGAAATCAAAGAATCAGAACAGTTAAAAGCACAAAGGCCCAGAATAGCTAGGAAGAAGTGGAGATGATAGGAAAAGTGGTGAGATTTGGGAACATTGACTACAATATCTCTAAGATAGGAGGGAAGGAAAAGATCATGTGAAAATAAAAGGAATTTATTTTGGGCAGAAGAGTGTGACTACAGTGGAGTTTTGAGGTGGAACAACAAGAAGTGAAAGCAGTTCATGAGAACATCTGCTGAGGATGACACTTTATGCTCGGGTGCTTTGTTTTGTTTTAGTAGTTGTGGAGATATGACCAAGAGTGCGTGAGTGATGACTGACAGCATCATGAAATGTGAATAAGGGCTTATTTGGGATCAGGTAGTGTGAATTCATACAAGACCTTTTAGCATTATTTCAAAAACCTTTTTATGGTTCAGCTGCCTGACAGAGACCCTAAAGACTAGAAGAAGACCAAGAATGGGATATGACAGTAGTTTCTTTACCTCCCATTTCTTATGTTATTCATTTATGGTCCATAATGTTGGTTTCTCAACTCATTCACATTTTTCAGGCTTATCAGAAGCTATGGGTCTACAGGCAGAAACAGTGCTGACCATTACTGTGCATCTATGAAAGAAATGGAGAAGCTGAGAGGTAGTAAGTGAGCCGGGACAGTGCCAGATAAGGAATCTTCTATATTCCAACCATGTTAATGGTTGTTGTTTCCTGAATGGAATTGCTGTTTCCTAGATAGAAAACTTTTGTTTTTTTCTGCCTCTGCACATTTGCTCATGCCTCTACCAGAATTTCCTGCCTTTTACTATCTGAATATACAACAGTTAAGATATACCTCAAATGCTCTCTCCTAGAAACCTTCTCTGGTCTCTTCACTTAGAATAGAACTCTCTCATTTCTGACTGTCTCTGGTAATATGCACAACTTCTACAGATTTCATCGTATTTTATGTTCTTTCATTGGTTGTTTTCATTGTCTACCATCCTTGTTTAGTTGGTGGTCATTGAGCATAGCAACTATATTTGAAATTTCTTTGTATTTTTGACTAGAGACCATCATGTAGTAAACGCTCAATAATATTTTATTAAAAAACATATTTAATAAACAATGGAGAGAGCTACCAAATGGTAACTACCTTTGAGAGGAAATGGAATGAGTCTAAAGTTAGGCAGCCCTGAATTTAAATCACAGCTTGTAATCACACTACGAGCTGTGTGATCTCAGACTAGCTACGTAACTTCTCTGAGCTTGTATTTCCTTGATTAAAAATAAGGGTAATAACTATTTTTGCAGACTTGTTAGGAAGATTATAAATGATGTAATCACCTAGAAAAATCTTGAACCATAGTAAATATTCAATAAAGAACCATAGTAAATATTCAATAAAGAATAGCCATTATTATTTGCTTTACAATCTGTACTTTTATCTTAGAAACCTTAGGAATACTATATAGCTTAAATAGCAATGAGGGGAGGACAAAAACAAACTATTGATGTGTTTTGAACTGAACTGGAAGAAACCCAACACACTTTGTTTATAATCTGGACTTGATGCAGTAAACAATTGGGCACAACTGCTGGGTAGATGCACAGCAAGGATGTCAGGTGCTCAGTTCTAGCGTTTATCCAGGGAGGGGTCTAACTAACCACTCAAAAATGGCTTCATGCACAGATGGTCTGGGCTTTATTTCACTCAGTCTGTATGGTTGACAGTAGCTAATCTGTCACAGGGAATAATCTTACCCTAACAAGATGGAGGTATCAATTCACCAAGTATTGTCTCTTTCTCATTACTAACGACTGTAAGTAGATGAAGTAATCTGTCTATTAAGCAAGCACCTTTTACACTAAAAATAAAGCTCATGGTCAATCTGGAAGAATTCCTTGCCCAGGAGTTCTGGAATTAGTGAATGTCTTGTTGGGAGAGCAGCAGGGAACTAAGGCCTGCCACCCAAAGTGAAAACAGACCACAGTGCAATAGCAACCACTGGGGTAATTAGATGTGTGTATTTCGGGAATTGCAAGGTTGCCAAGGAGAAATGCACTGTGATGGGCTGTTTAGAATAGAGTAAGTATTTTAGGGAAAGTAAAAAATATCCAATTCTATTCTGCCAGACATCATTTGTAAATATAGTTCTATCTAGGGATGAAATATTATATGCAAACAAGTATGCCAATAATTCTTTTCAACAAACACTTGTCTAAACTTGGCTAAGAAACGTTACATTGTCAAAAGAGTTGTTGCAAATGATGTGCTTCTCTTCACTAATATCAACAGTCCTGAGCCGGCTAAACCATGCTTTCCTCAGAGCCACTTCGTTGGAAGGTGTATGGGTAGACATGTGGGCAGCAAGGTCTGTGTCTAGATTGCTGGAGCTGGTAGTGTTACCTGGTGATACAGAGGTGTAGCAAGTGCTGATGTCTCTGAAACATCAACCTCTAGGCTCCCGCTCCCTGGGCTCATGGCCTTACAGCTCCTTTTACATATTCTCAGCTACCTGCAGTATCTACAGTAGGTCATGCTCCTGCTTTCCTCTCCAGCTCCTCTCTGCATGTTTTCCTCCACCGGAACACACCTGCTGAAGTTTTCCTCCTGGGTAATTCTGAATTTTCCTTCAAGTATCAGCTTTGACATACCTTGCTCTAGAAAGTATTCCCTGAGCACATGCTAAGATGCCTCTCCTCTGTTCTTCCGTACTATCTGGTATTTCTCAAACAGAGCATATGATGATTACCTGTTTGTTTCCCACTAAAGTTCATTAGATCTCTATGCTAGTTTTTGTTCACAGTTAAATTTTCAGTGCCCATCAACTTACTTGGGACACAAGAGGATATCAATAATTGTTTAACAGATAAATGAATAAATAAGTGTACCTCCCAAGAGCCTGAGAATATCAAACATTAATACAATGTGTCAGCCTGATGCTAAAGAAATCAGTGATGATAGAGATGAAAAAAGATTTGGTAGAAATGTTTAACTTTTAAAAGATAATTTATGGAAATGTTTTGAGAACAATATAATGAACTTGTATGTACAGAGCCACTCAAGAGAAAGTTGTTGATAGAATACCTCATTACCTCCCAACACTTTACTGTGTATTTAAAAAAAAAAAGGCATTTTCCAACATAACACATTACAGAGAACTAGAAAATTAATTCAGATTACTATCTAATCCTTAGGCCCCATTGAAGTTTCACCGATTAATTAATAGCGTTTTTTACAGAAAAGAGTCTAGTCTAGAATCACAGGTTTCATTTAGCCATCATGGGTCCTTAGTCACTTCAACCTGGAGCAGTTTTTCAGTCTTTCCTTGATTTCCATGATCTTGATAATTGCAGATATTTATGGGTCAGTTATTTTGGGAGGGTGAGGAAGGGTTAGTATAATATCCTCCATTCCAGATATGTGAGATGTTTTTCATGATTGAGATTAGATTAGATTGACAGGAATATCACAGAAACAATATTGAATTCTTATATTTGTGTTTTACCAGATGACACACGATTTTAATTTGTCCCATTATCGGTAATGTTAGTACTCATTACTTAACCAAGTTAGTGTCGGCCAGGCTTCTCTACTATGAAGTTACTTCTTTCCCTCCACCTTGTAATTAAGAAGACATTTTTGGAGAGGTATTTTCAGACAATGTAATATATTGCTTCTCAACAAAATTTCCAGGTATCTATGTATGCATGTATGTCAGTCAGTATAGGTTTCTATATTCTGTTGTGGGTTAAAGCTTACTACTATCATTATTTATTTTGGTGCACAAATTGGTCCGTATTTAGCCAATTTAAGTTTCTTTATCTGAATTTTTTTTCACATTCCATGTCACCTTTTGAGTGGTTCCTTACTTGAGTGGTTCCTTACTTTCTGGCTCAAAAGATATTCCAAGTTCATCTTATACTTTCCTTGCTATAGCCCTGGAGTTATTCATTTCTCTGTGGAGTCCTGTTTCATTTTAATGGTAAATGGTATTTACAATATTTTGATCATTATACTGGTGTGGTATCATTTATGCAAATTTTGTTCATTGTCATTGGGTACTGCTGTTCCCATACCCTCTCGTTGGATGGATCTAAGGAATTTATAAAAATTCCACTTATATCTACATTTATTTATGCATATATTTATATTATTGAAAATCATGATTTCAGAGCATCTGGATAACTTAGTTGGTTACAGTTCGACTTCAGCTCAGGCCATGATCTCACAGGTTCATGGGGTTGAACCCAACATTGGGTTCTGTGCTGACAGCTCAGAGGCTGGAGCCTGCTTTACATTCTGTGTCCCACTCTCTCTCTGCTTCTCCCCCACTTCCACTTTCCTTCTCTCTCTCTCTCTCTCTCCAAATAAACATTAAAAAAATTAAAAAACAAAGCAAAAGAAAACCCCATAATTTTATAGTGATATTTTCAATCTAACATCACAAAGTTAGATGGTTCTTCAGATTTATAACTCCCTTTTACAACACTGGGAATCCTGGCTCCCATTATACTAAATATGTTTACTTAATTCCTCAGGTTCTCCTGTATATAACCTATATTCTTTTTCTGACAACACATTCCTCCTGTATAGACTCCTTCCTTACCTTTCTTGGGCTCTGACATCACTTGACCCACCACTATTGCTGTTTCCTCCCGTATTGTGTCAGGATTGGTCAATGTAATCAATAGAATATGTGCCAGGTGATGGTATGTCACTTGCATGGCCAGATCATAAAAAACGAAGAAGCAAACTCCAATACTGTGGCTTCTGCCTCTTTCTTTTGGCTCATTTGTGCTGGGGGAAAGCTGGTACCACATCATGAAAAGAGGTCCATGTAGTGAGGAACTGAGGCCTCATACCAGTGAACCATTTCCAAAATGACTTTTTAAGTTTCATTTGAACCTTAAACCTTAAAGCACTGACCATAAACTTGACAGCAACATCTGAGAAACGCTGAGCCAGAACCACCTGCTCCTGAATTCCTAACCCTTAGAAATTATGAGAAATAAATACCTGTTGTTTTAAGCCATTATGTTTTGGTGTAATTTTTACACAACAATTGATAACAAATATAATATGTTAGTACTTACTGACTAAATCATCTTGTTCTCCCCCTAATGGTCTGGGTTTAATGCTGAAAGTTCTCAGTCCTGGGCAAACCAGGACAATTGATTGTTCTACATGTTAGACACAATAGAAAGTATATGCACACCGTAGAGTCATGAATTAATGTGCATAGCAAATAGCAACAGCTTAATATCCAGTGTAGTTGATATCATCTTTAAAATGAAGTAATTAGGGGCGCCTGGGTGGCCCAGTTGGTTAAGCCTCCAACTTCGGCTCAGGTCAGATCTCATGTTTGTGGATTCGAGTCCCACGTCAGGCACTGTGCTGACAACTGGCTCAGAGCCTGGAGCCTGCTTCCGGTTCTGTGTCTCCTTCTCTCTCTGCCCCTCCCCCTTTCATGCTCTGTCTCTCTATCAAAAATAAAATAAAAATAAAAATAAACATTTAAAAAAATGAAGTAATTAAAACAGATGATTTTTAAATTCTTTCTCAGCTCCAAATTAATCTTGTGACTTAAGTTTTTGGGCAGCAGCTATAAAAATAATTCCAAAAACTGGTAAGCTGAAGCTATTCAGTATATTTTAATGTAAGTGCTAAAGATGTATCATTGCAATAAGGGGATGTCTTGAATCAATTCATGGCTCACGAAAGAGTCTTGAAACCATGGAATTTTTAATTTAACTCCTGCCTGGCTGAAAACACTTTAGGTTCTCATCTTAGTGTTTGATCCTTTTCTTCCTCTCTTGTCTATGTGGAATTTTCTAAAAAACACAAGTTAACAATTTCAGCTACCTATAATTTAGGCAAAAGTCTTATCATTTTCCCCCCAAAGAACAAATTATTACCTAGTTCAGCGAAGTGTAAAATTCCCAACCCCCTTTTTAACTCCTGAGATATGCTACTTTGGTGAGACTCCATACACCCTTTAGTATGGAAAATGAAACTTATTTTCTCCTAGAAATCTCAGGAACTTAACAATTAGATAGAGGCTGAGGGTTCCAGGGGAGAACAGAGGGCATCTCTGGAATCTGAGGAATCTGAGCATGAGCACACTGGGTCTTTGGAGGAAAAAGATTGTATGAGGGAAAATGAGGATGCAGAAACTTGTGAGGAGCTGTTGAATCATAATGTGGAGAGAATGGAGTTGTGACCAAGTCATTTTTGCTGAAGGTAGCCATGTAGAAACCTGGGACAATGAGATGACCCTTTGGATGGTCCAGTGTTTTCAGTCTGATATGCAACAGTGGTTCTACAAAGCTTGGAGGAGCAGAGATAACCATCCCAGTAGCCAGGGAGGTACCAGAGTTTCTCCTAATTTGGAATAGAACTTTACTGGGCTTCATGTTTGTATTGCTGTGAGTCCTTTTGAGGTACCTTGTGATGTCAGAGACTTTTAAGGCAGGCAAACAAGAGGATAAAAATAGATCTTCTCATGTGGTAGTTTAAAAACATGTCAATAAATTATCCGACACCACTCTGTGTAAAAGGTAGAACTTAATTTCCCTTATCTTGGGTGTGGGCTATCTTTAGTAATTTGCTTCTCGTGAATAAAGTATGGTGGAAATGATGTTGTGTGAGTTTTGAGACTATGTCTTAATAGACATTGTGGCCTTCTTCTTGTTCTCTCTCTTAGATCACTAGTTCTTGAGCCATGAGGATATTCAAAAAGCCTTGCAGAAAGGTCCATATGGCAAGGAACTAAGCCTACTTGCCAGTAGTCAGCAAGGAGCTGAGGCAGTAGGAGCAAGTCAGCTGAGGCAGCTGGAACCCAAGGCAGCTGGAATCTACAGTGACACAAGCTGGAAGTCTCTGGGCTTTTTTCTAGAAAGGTGGCTGGAGGTGCTATGAGAGCATGGAGTTTCTGGGGCACTCCATACTATGGGCACCATGGTGGGGTGGGTAGAGTCAAAGCAGTGTGGGCCTGGAGTGTTCTGGGATGATGTGCACCTGTGACACCTTGGCAAGATGCCTAGCTGTAGTAAGAGCTGACCAGGGATGTCCCAGTGTGTGTCATACTGAAGCTGCCTTGATAGGAAGGCTTTGACTGGTCTGGGTTGAGGGCCCAGGGCCCAATAGGATGCCTGAACCTTGTTTGCTCTGCACATCAAGGTTGAGGGGAAACATAAACTATGATGTTCTCCAGCCCCTTTGACAGAGAGAGTTCCAGCAGCTCCCCTGTTGTTTGGCTCTGCTCAAGGGCTTTTTCTTTTATATTCTAGATGCCATTTTAAACCACAGCTTTTTTTTTCTTCTGTGTCCCAAGGCAGACAAATTTGTTCCTGTTCCTTCAGTATTATCCCTCCCCACTGCATTTCCTAGTGTAGGGGCAGAGTTTCCTTTCCTTACCATGTCTCTATTTCTCTTGTTCTCTATGTGGTCTTTCTTTTGTTGTGCAGAAGTTGTTCAGTCAGGTCTCAGTTCTTCTTCTATAGAATCTATACTCTATAAATAGGTATAGAATTGGTATGTCAGTGGAGAAGGTGAATTCAGGGTCTCTCTGCTTCATTGTCTTAGACTGGAACTCTGTATCAAATGACCCCTGTAAGACCGCATCCCAAGGCCTTGTTGCTGCTCCTTCTTTTCTACTCCATAAGAAAGCATCTGTGGAACAGAAACAAATGCCTTTGGGTTCACATTTCAGCAAGGCTAGTTCTTAAAACATGAAATTGTACTAAATGCATGGATCTATTCTTAACTAAAGACCTCTTCTTATAGCAAGCTAACCCCTAACAAGCAAGTCATTCCTGGAGGGCTTCAAAGGATAAGTCCAAGGTGAAGAACACTCATTAAATAGCTGAGTTTAAAGAACATATAAATATGCGCTTTTTTGAGTAAAATGTGTTCTAAACATTCTTACATTCTGAAGGGAAATAAATTATTTTGACCAAAAAGAATTCAAAACAATATATTTCTGAATAATCAAAATGTCTCTAAGGCTTTTCATCTGAATTTCCAAAAATGGTAAATATTTGAGAAAGATTTTATGAAGTACCCATAAAAATTTCAAGAATTTAATTTACAATTAAAAATAAAATGCAAAAAAACAAAAAAAAGAAGACAATCAAATGCTTTAGTCTCATAATAAAAAAACCTGTGAATAGTTTTCCTGGGAACTGAAAGCCCTGTGTGCCTCTCAGATATGCTGCATGGATTCATAGCTGTTAGGTGGGAGAATGCCATTTTGCAAATGCAAAGTATATTAGACAAACATTTACTGGCAATCTTCCAGAAAAAAGCATCCCTTGTATGGAGGAAATTCAACATAACTGAGGTTACTGTTGAAATGAGTCATTTTTGCAGGAGGAAAAGACTTGCCTGTTCCACCCACATTCCAAACCATGCTGTTGATGTCACAGAGGTTTTGTTTACTGGTTCAGTTGTGACCTGATGTAGGCCCCCGAGGATTACCTATTGGCAATTCTAGTTGAAAATTCAATTAATAGCACTTTTTTAATGCTTATTTATTTTTGAGAGACAGAGAGAGACAAAGCATGAGAGAGGGACAGTCAGAGAGAGAGAGAGAGAGAGAGAGAGAGAGAGAGAGAGAGAGGGAATTCCAAGCAGGCTCCATGCTGTCAGCACAGAGCCCGGCATGGGGCTCAAAGTCACAAACTGTGAAATCATGATCTGAGCTGAAACCGAGTTAGATGTTAACAAACTGAGCCAACCAGGTGCCCCATAAATTTAATTTTGGTTCACAGGTTATTTAAATAAGAACTGATTCTTTAGGTTGTCAGTTTATGAAAACATATAGAAGGAAACACACAGGCACACAATATTCCATTACTACATTTTCACAGAGTTAACTTAAAAGTCATTTTTCTGCTCAAAATTTTTTCTTCTAAAGATTCAAAATAATTTCACAGCACACCTAGTGAACATTTTTTTTAAAATCTGACATGGAGATTTTGGAGATAAGAGCAGAAATGGAAAGTAAAAGACCATTCAATCAAATGATTATTTTTTTCTTAAAATGTTAAGGAATCTCTTTGGAGGCTTTAAATGAAGCAGTTTGGTTTCCCACCAAATTTGGAATGCTGAGTAGATGTATTAATTTTGCACTTTTGGAGAACTTGGTGGGATGGAAGAACACAGTGGCATTTGGGGTTTGGCAAAACCTCTCAAATTATTTTTCAAACACTTTTGGTTTGGCAAAGGCAGATTGGATTTTGCCAAATGCCTTTTTCCCTACTTTGGGACTCAAGTGTATTTCAAGGAAAATTTAATCCATATGCTTCTGATTTACTTACTCTAAAGTCATCAAATTATTGTCTTGAAACAATTGATTAATACTCAAGAAAATCTTTTGAACTACTTAATGAAATTGTCATAAAGCCTTCTTGTACTCCACTTCTTCTCCTTTGCCCTGAATGTTGAAGTCATGTGATTAAAGTCAGCATTAAATCAAGCCAAAAGTCTGGAAAATTTACTTTTTGCTTCCTATATAGAGTCCTGTGAGTATGCAGTGGTTATAAGATTATCCAGAAATATAGCCTATTGTTACCGGATGATATGATTATGGGGTCATACAATTTTTGAGGTTAATCTTTTCCTCTGTACAAGAGTTCCCTTTTCCATCCTTTTGAGCAATCAGTCATCCACCTTCCATATCAACACACAGCAGGAAATGGGCCCTTCTATTATTGGATAACTCTAAACGCAGGTTTTTCTTTAACTCGTGATTAAAGTTCACAGTAGGTAAAGTGGTTATTATTCAGGGAGATTATGCAATGGTTACCTGGGAAATGTCAGTCTTCCCTGGAGTTACATCTCTAGGCTTATGGTTTGGCTCTTTTCTGGTGTGGGAGTCATAGAGGCACTGCAGGTCCTCAGTGCTGTGAACTGACATCATTTATGCATCCAAATATACTTTTTATTCCTATTTTTTTTTAGCTCAAAGATAGAAAGCCTACCCCTAACCTCGTGTAGCCAAAAGACTCACTCATTCATTCGGCGTTTACGGATTACTACTCTGGTTAGCAAATGAAAGGTATTGAAGCCAAAAAGACAGGCAGAAGTCAAATGGATACTGAATGCATATATCAAGTTATGTTATGTTCTGAGCTTATGGTAAAGTAAGATTGGTCAGTGCTGGGTGGTGGAAGTGCTTTCTGGTGATGTCTGGCCAAGCAGAGGCAGAGAATGGCTATAGTTAGAATACCTTTATAAGAGATGTATCAATATTATGATGGTTGTATGTTCTCAACTGACCCAGAAGCTCTTAAGAAGCACGAAGTCCTCGCACTATATATGGCAATGACCTCACCCAAAGGAGAGTGACTTTTGTGTAGGGGCATTATCAAGAATTGTAGAGAGACTGACTTAGGGTGCGGACAGTGGTCTAACTAAGGGGCTGGCACAAGATATGGGGCAGTGAATGGATAATCTAGGTAAAGAGCACCAGGACATGCAGCTGATTCACATCCTGGTTATGCAGAACAGACAGTTCCAATTTTGCTGTATGCTTGCCCTGAGCATACAGTTCTTAAATAAAGCTGTCTTCATGTTTGTGTTTAAGAGTTTCCTATTATTCTCTATAATGCCCAGATGTCTGGGCTAAACACTATTCTGTAGAGTCTTGATGATAAAAAACTATGTTCCAGGGATGTATACTTTAATAATTTTCCTTAGAACATTCAAGGAAGAGGTAGCATAATAAGTTCCATGATAGGACAGCATATAAGTGTGCTTCTGGCAGAGGCAACTGAGATTAAAATGATCTGGGAATATTTCTTTGAGGACAGGGCAGCTGATTTCCATCTGGAAAGACAGCTAGGAATCACTTCAATAAAGAAATGCAAGGCAACAAAGAAGAATGGTGTTTCTGAAAGAGATATCACCATGGGCCAGGGCATGGAGATAAGTTAGCAGGACTTGTTCAAGAAACCACAAACATTTTATTGTAGGATACCAGGAAAGAGTGGTGAAAATGAGGAAGAGAGATGATTTAGGGGTCAGCTCAAAGTGGGTTTTATATTTCATGCTAAGAAACTTGGCTGTTATAGCATAGGCAATGAGGAATCATTAAAGATTTCAAGATGGGGATTTATATGGTCAGACTTGAATTTTAGAAATTTCATTTTGGTAGCTGTTTGGAGGGGTAGTCAAGAGACAACAGGGTCAAGTTTGAGGTTATTTACATAATACAGTAAAGGCATTTTAAGACCCTGAAGATCAGGGAGCATAAATTTGACAGTAAATTTCCAAGACTTGATTACTGAGTAGATGTAGATGATAAGGGACAGAAACCAAAAGTAATCCTTGAGTTTTTGTAACTGAGGTAGTGATGGTTTACTGTAAGGGGTAATTTAGTAAAAAGGTTGATTTCAGGGGGAAGGTAGTAAGTTCGATTGTGGATAGTCTAGGTCTATGGAACATCCAAATGGAAACATCCAGATATAGGTCTACAGTTCAGAAAACAGACATATACATCAGAGAATTATCAAAATATGGGACACTTTTGTGGTTATTGAAGCAAATGTCCTTTTTCTAGAAGTGTATTTACAATGGAAAGAGGGCTAAAGACAGAATCCAATGGAAAGTCTTCCTGCCTCATGTAAGACAGTACTGATTTCCATGAGATAATAATCTCTTCAAATTTAGAAAGCTGATTGGGATTAGTAGGGTCCAGAGTCCCTGGGCTGTTTGCATCCAGATGTTGTAGCCATTCAGTGGAATGTTTGGCCATAGTATTTCTAATAGTTTATATTGCATCCCTTGAAGTAACGTGATGAGGGTCCTTTGTCACTTTGATTGTTGCAAAACTCGAAATATAGTCAACTAACACTTACTTCACTTTGAACTTTTTTTTTCCAGAATGCAAGTGGCCAACGGTGTTGTTTCTGGGGAACTGATGATCCAGGTATCCAAGAAACACTGGCTGCAGCCGGTTGAGTGAAATGGAAGGTGGGAGGGTGGTAGGAAAGCAGGAAGAGTAGGTGCACTTCAGGTAGTGGTCTTACATCTCTTTGATTTCACATAAAATCAATAGATTTTTCAGTTTGTGGTCAGTGTGGTATCCAGACTACCTATAATACTGCAAGTATTTCAGATGGGAATCACCATTTTGAAATCTTTGATATGAAAATGTTCAATGAAATTAGAAATTTCTATTTTCACAAGAAATTTCAACATTATATTTGTTAATGAGAGGAGAGAGCTATTAGATTCAAATGTTAACTCTTGTAAACATTTGAATATTTGTCAAATTAAGGAAATATTTTTATCATCTATATGTGACAACAAAGTATTTTGTTGATTACGACTATCAGGAATATGAAGAAATCACTATAAAGTCTTGACAGATAATTGTGAGTAGCATTTCAAAATTTGAAAAATTAAATATTTTTGAATTTTAAACAAATTCAGTCCTAGTTTAAAACCTCTTCTAGTTTTTAAATTTTATTTTCTTATAAATTATGCAATGTATAGAGAAGGCAATTAATTTTTTCACAAATACAATTTTAAGCACTTCCAAACAGTTTCCAATTTATCCTAGTATGTTATATAAATAGTTTTATTATCCATGTAGTTTATTAGGTAAAAATGATTAAAAGGCACTAATCTGTGGATACCAACATTTCAGGGGAGAGTAGAAAAAGAGTAGCTCTTGATGGAAGTTGACAAAGATTGACTAGAGAGTAGGTATCAGATAATCAGAAAGTAACATCATGGAAATCAAGGGAGTAAGAGGATATAAATAACAGTATCATAAAGCATAAAGAGATTGGATAAGATGACTCTGACTACCCCTCTGAACTTAGCAAAGAGGGGATGATTGATGATCTCAAGGAGAACAGTGTCAATGGGGTTCCCACGACAGACTGTGGTTTGCAACAGGTTAAGGAGTAGAAAGAAGTTAGAATGTGGAGGTGATAAATATATATTTACTCTTTCAGGAAGCTCTACTTTGAAGGAATGGAAAAGATTGCAACCAGAGGAAGAATCGTTAGAATTGATAAAAATTGTAATGTTTTCCTCACAGAACTGGAAAAGAGAATACATTCATGACCTGACATAATACAACCAATTGAGAGAGAGTATTTATAGTTATAAGAAGAAGGGGGAGGTGAATAACGGAGCAGTCTCAGGGGAAACAGGAGGAGAAAAGATCAGAGTAGAGGGAAATGGGTTAACTTTAAAGGGACACCCCTTGGAGCTTATAGGGACAGAGATGAGTGTAAGGTTCTGATACTAACATATAACAACATGGCTACAAATAGTTGAAGGCATATGAACCACAGGTTTTATTTTTCTTACTGTATTAGGAGGTCAAATTAATCTAGGAGAAGGGAGCTTGAGAAGAGTGGGTAAGTTTGAAGTTTGGTGGAACTAACTAAAGACCTTGGTTTTATAATGGTTATAATCTAAAAAGATGGGTGACTCTCTTCAGACATATTTAGCAGATATTAAGAACGGGAAGGACAGAGAGTTGGGTTGATCCAAGTTTGGGAATTTACAGTGTAGCCTTAGGGCAGAAGTGGCTTGGAGAGGGAGAGTTCTGTAAGACTGTTTGAAGAGACAGACCATAACAAGGGATGGAAGTGAAGCTGCTTGATCTCCACAAGGTAACAGTGGGACTAGGAGTCAACTAAGCGTCAGAGCTGTCAAAGAATGAAGGAGGAGAAGACAACACTTTGTGCAACGTCTGAGGAAGTTAGGGGGGTTTTATTTACAATGAGATGATTTTGTAGATACAAGAGAAAGGCTGGGGGAAATGAAAGGTAATGGAAAGAAGATTCAGGAGAGAGGGAGAACAGGGACTAGAAGGAGAGAAGAGATGATCCCAGAGATTTGCATTTTAGGTAGAGTTATGCAGGGTTCCACTGCAGTAACAGGAGGAATCCATGAGGTCAACAGGACTTGCTGTCCAAAGAGGAGGATGGCTGGGCTGTAGCTGGTGAAGGGAGGCTGGCCATGGGTCAGGGTTCTCAACAAAATATGGTGAGGAAATGTCTAGCTTCATAAGAGGTGGTGGTGAACATGAGGAGGATGAGGACAATTCAACCTCAGAGACAGCTGCTCAGTGGATTACCCATGCTTCAAATCCTCCAGGATGCCTTCTCTGACACCTACAGGTAGTAAGCAAACACTTTGTCAGGAAGAAGACCAGGCAAAAAAACATGACACATCCATTGCTAGATTGGGAAGTAGCTTTGTGTCATCTCAGCTTCACCTTTCAGGAAGTGTTCTGGACAGAAGGCTCATGAATCACAGTCCGCAAGTCAGGCCAGAGCTCCACACAACACTGGGAACATTGCCACGTGCAAACCCAGCGAAACTCTCAGAGTCCAGCTTTTTGCCTCAAGGACAGTCCAATTAAAACATAATTTTGGCTCAAAAGAAAAAGGCATGTTACCAACCAACTTTGCTACTTGAAATGGAACTAGAAAAATATCCGCAGAACAGAGGTAGGTCTTGATTCACCCTTTTTTCCTGAAGAAATTAAAGTTTAATTAAATATTTATGTCTGTCCACCTAAATCTGCTACAATAGAGACGGTATATGATTTTTGATCATATGATTATTTTCAATTTTGCTACTATAAGTATTATTGATTTTGCTCAGATATCTGAGCTGTTTAGATTAGGAGGCAGTGCTCATTTGTTGGGGAGGGCTATATGAAACGTCTTTTCCAGAAATAGATTAAGCCATAATGGCATTATGAAACATTAAAATTTTTTTAAATTTTAATTTATTTGTTTAATAGCTTATTGTCAAATTGGTTTCCATACAGTACCCAGTGCTCTTCCCCACAAATGCCCTCCTCCATCACCACCACCTTCTTCCCCCCTTTACCCTCCCCCTTCAACCCTCAGTTCATTTTCAGTATTCAATAGTCTCTCAGGTTTTGTGTCCCTCTCTCTCCCCAACTCTCTTTCCCCCTTCCCCTCCCCATGAAAGCTGCCAGGCATAATTATAACAAAACCTAAGTATAATATCTCTTTTTAATTATATGCCTTCAAAATATTTTATCTAAAGATGGAATTTTGTTTTTGTCAGATGCTTTTCTTATTTTGTTTTCAACTGTTGACAGCACTGAGAAAATGATAAGGAGAAAATAAGGAAAGAAACAGATTAAGTATTAGTGCAATACTATGTACTTAAAGAATTGCTCTACTAAATGCTTGAATTCATCTCCTTGATTCTGTCCAGTCTCCTACTCATCGCTGTTCTGGTTCCTTTCCTTACATTCCAGAGGGCAGAGAACATATCTGGTGTTTCATTGTGATCTTTTCCTACACACTATGAAAGACAGAGGTCCTCCCCTTGGGATAGCGCTTACATGCACTGGTGTGCGCGCGCGCGCGCGCATACACACACACACACACACACACACACACAGTTTTAAGAAATTCATGCCTTCTGGCTCTATTCATCCCCTTGAATCTTATCCTTAGGCTTCCAAATTAAGTTCCCCTACTCTATACAATGGGAATTCAGTACAGAATGCAATTTATTGTCTGGGACTGTGATAGTGATCTCTGTGTCCCTGCGGTGCCTCCTGTCTTGCCTGGCAGAGAGAAATCATGTTTGATAGGCTACGCTGCAAGATAGACATGCTGTTTTAATTAAGAGTGTACAGAGAGGAGTTGCTAGGTGAGTGCCGAGGTGAGGAGAGGCTGCTGGAGCAAAGGCGCGGTGATTACAGATGGAAGTTCACTAGTGTTTTCTCTTAGATCTCAGCCAGCTGACTGAGAAAGAAGCAGTCTTTGGTTAAAGAAAGGATTTCTAAATTTCTGAATCTGGACACTGCTGATTGTAGGAAAATATTGGATAATCTCAGAAACCAAGAGTGTAGCTTTCATAGTGTGTAGCTTTCGAAGAGTGATGTGGGTAAAGGAAATACTTAAAGGATATTGAGACAGAGTAAGTCACAGAGGTGCCAGCAGTGAGGACTACTGTCCTCAAAGTTTTTCAGTTGATGCTTGGCCCCCTCGTGGTTATACAGCAAGAGGAGGCTCCCAGAGCAGTGGGCTCAGAACAGTTACTGCCCGTATGGTTCCCTCGCAGTCAGTCATTGATTCCACAACCCTCTCCTGTATCCCCCGAAGGAACAGACAACATGCCGCATTGGAGACATTTCCACCCCGAGTTTTTGTCCAGTTGCTGTCATTGTCACAGAAAGTTTTGGTCTGCTTTGTCTGCAGCCAGTCTCAACTGGAGCTGCTGTGCTCAGCTCCTGCCAGAAATGGATTCATGATGTAGATGACCAAAATAAAACTGCCTGTGAAAGCTAGTTTATACATTAAGACAGAGACATAGCTTTAGCTACAATTGTATTTACAGGGAAAAATAAACAAGAGAAGAAATCATCAAATAACACTCTCCTCTTCTTTCTTCCTGACCCAGCTTTCCTTCCCCTTTGTGCTCAACCCACAATCTCTTTGTGCACAGTTTATTTGACCAAAGAAGCTGTTTAATCGACTTGGAATATGTTAGCTAAAAACAAATCTATTTGATCAGGAGAGGAGTGTCAGGAACCCTTTGTTTTTAATCTGGAAAAAAAGGGGGACTAGAATGATGTTTACCATGGAGACAGAAGAAAGACCTCATAATTTTGATGTCTTCCATCATTTTCCACTTGGGTTCCATATAAAACAAGGTCAGTCCCTGATCCTAACACCAGCTAGAAGCCAAAAATCACTCCACTCCAAAATTTGTTTTTGTTTTTGTTTTGCTGCTTCCCAGATACAGCCATGATATGTCAATTTAAGACAAAAGAGGGTCAGACCTTCCTATAGGTCCTTTCCATCTAGGAGAATTTGAAGGAGTAATCAGTTTTGTGACTTTGTACATAGCTGGGGGACACATGATACTGATCTGCTAGAGCTGGGAGAAAAATAGCTATAAACTCTCCACCTCAGTTTGCTGGATTATTTCATCCTGTGTCATGATACAAAAATCTATGATATTAGAGAAAGAAGCTTGATCTGAGATCTTATACTCATCAAATATGTGCTCATTATTATTGAGTCACAGATTGATAAAATATGATCTAAATAGTTGTTAGTAATCAGGATTTAGTTTTCCTTTGGCTAACTTTTTCCCATCTGGTTTTGGTTTTGTGGTTGCCTTTTCAATACTGAGCAAATGTAGTAAAAAAAAAAAGATTAAGAAAAACACAATATGATTTGTGCATCTCATCCTTTCCAACCCTTTAAGTATAGGAAATCCAGACTGAGTAAGATATTGCACTAGAGACTCATGTATTAAATACCCCAACCAGACATAAAATGAACAGGTTTCATTCTTGAATGCCATATTCGACAGAGAAAAAAGATTATTGCACCCCCCTTGATATTCTGTGACAGTGACATGGGTAGCAAGAAAGAAAAAGGAGAGACACAGAGAAAGAAGTCCAGCAATGAAGAAAAGCACAAAAATGTACTGGTTAGCATGGCCAAGAGATCGGAGCTGCATTCTTGGAGTAATCATCAATTCTCTTACCTCAGAGGACTCTCACTGACACAATGAAAGCAAACACTCTCTGTGCATTCTTGGCTGCCTCTAACTTGAGCCCATGGAATCCATTCCAGGTCTCTTGGTCATAACATGAAAGTAGTAATATAATAATGATAGTTCACATACACTATGTGCCAACTGTTGCATCGAGTACATTAAGGCATTATCTGTGGTCCTCCCCACAATCCTCTAATGATAGCCTGTATTTTTATTATTACAGGTTTTACTGAGGGGGAGTCAAAGCTTGAGGAGGCTAAAAGGTTTGCCTAAGGTCAGAGAATTAGTATGAGTGTAGAACAAGATTGGAAACCACCTTTGTGTGTCAGCACTTACCCTTTAGCCTAGATCTCTATAGTCAGAGACATGTACCCACCAATAAAAGAAGACTCCCTATAGAGGCTGGATATCTCCCTCCTTCTGATTCCCAGTTTGTGCTACACACGCCCCAGCAGCACATGACCATCTCAGCTGTCTTCTTGTCTATCTCTTCTACTAGATGGAGCTCCTTGACAAGGAATCCAGAACAGTGATGATGACTGACACATAGTAGGTAGTTTAAACATTGTTGTCAGGTGACAAATGCTAAAAATGATTACATGTTGGAGATTTTTAATAATTAAGACAAATTGTGCCTAGCTAATTTTGCATTCTTTTCCAGCTATTTAATACTTTTGTGTGTAATTGTACACCAACTTTTAAAAAGCAGACAGGTGCAGTTGAAAGTACAATCTGATGCATAATTGCCGTTACTAGAGTTGGCATTTGCAAATTTAATTCTAATTACAGAATTAGCTGTTGCATTGTATTGAAAAGAAAAGAAAGCATTTTAATTTAACACTTTAATAGGATGTTTATGCATATTTACTAACTTAATTATAGAACTATCATCAAGTAGTATTTGAATATCTAAGCCATAAAATACAATTAGCTTTTTTATGGAAGATCTAGTCTTATTTTAATAGAGGCTTGTTTTCTTCACAGCATTGCGTTGTACTAAGCTCAGTCCTCAGATGCCCTCTAGTGGTGATAAATAGAAACTAAATAATAAAATAAGAGAAAACAGTGGATTTATCCAGTCGTGGCTCTTTTACATTCAGTAACCACATCTGTTCTAATTATTATACAGATCAAGTATGATGAAAAATAGAATAATTTATTTGTCTTTTATTTTAAATTCAACATCCTTCTAAAATGTGGTATTAGGGGAGCCTAGGTGGCTCAGTCGGGTAAGCATCTGACTTTGGCTCAGGTCATGATCTCCCAGCTTGTGAGTTGGAGCTCCTCATTGGGCTCTGTGCTAACAGTTCAGAGCCTGGAGCCTGCTTCAGATACTGTGTCTCCCCCTCTCTCTGCCCCTCCCATGCTCATGCTCTGTCTCTCTTTGTTTCTCAATAATAAATAAATGTTAAAAAAAAAGAACATTAAAAGACTCAATCAAGAGTTACTAGTAGAAGATTATTTACAGAGTACAAAATAAATAATTATTTATTGAGTGCTCACTATGTGCAAACATTATGAAAGCTTTTTTTCTCAGCAAAAACTACTGGTTTGATTAGCTGGCTGGAGCATATTTGTTCATCAGGCTGAGGGCTGATTTTATTCACATGAGTATGAGTTTTATTCTGCTTCTTGGAAAGTAGTATGACATTATGGAAAGACACTGGACTTTTTTGGTTTCATTTTGCATTTTCTTTCATTATCTACTCAAAGTCCTGCCTACTGCACCTCTAAACATTTCATTAAATCCAATTATACAGCAAACACTCCCAAAATACTTAGATTGTATTGCAGTTTCACTTAACAGTATATAAAATGCTGTGTTGTGACAGGTATCAATTATCCATTTGATACTGAATCAATTTTTCTTAAGCACTACTAACTGCTTGCTTTTCTTGAAGCTAGATCATTCTGAAAATTTCCTGTTAGACCTATGAGTGCAAACATTGGACTTTTAAATAAAAAACCCCCCTAAATGTTTTTTGTCTACTTCTATCTTTCTTTTCCTTTCCTTTCTTAAACCAGGTCTCAGGATACAGACATGTGTTTAATTATTCTTTATCTATTCATTATGTATAAGTGTGTGTGTCAATATTCTTTTACTATTATTTTTAATACTGCATTTTATTTTTAAATTTTTTTTATGTTTTATTTATTTTTGAGACAGAGATCATGAGTGGACAGAGAGAGAGAGGGAGACACAGAATGACAGGAGGCTCCAGTCTCTGAGCTGTCAGCACAGAGCCCAATGCAGGGCTTGAACTCACCAGCGGTGAGGTCATGACCTGAGCCAAAGTCAGACACTCAACCACCTGAGCCACCCAGGCCCACCTTGGTTGAGTCTTTTAAAAGTTATCCTGGGAAAATATGAATTTCTATCATGGAGAAAATTAATATGATTTATCTGCTTTCAATTAAATTATTTCAAAGTCATTCCCAGAGGAAATTGTTTCATTCATAGTCTAAAAACAGAAACAGCAATAACCATTTTAAAAGTCTACTGATTTAAGGCTCTTGCAGTATTGCAATCAGGTCACTTCTCATACTATTAATTTAGACTACTTATGATTCAGAAATATTTACCATTTTTCAACATACTGGAAATTGATACCAACCCTGCTATCTTAAATTTGTATAGGACCAAACTATATTTCAGTAGTCAATACTCAAACTATCTGATGACAGTTTCCACTTTGTAGATAGAGAAAATAGTTTGGAAAAACTTAGGAACATACAGATGCAATTCAACATGCTTTTTCCACAAGGTGTCACTATGGTACCTATGAAATATAGTCCTAGATGTATTTATCTGTCTGTGACCTTATTTTTAAAAAAACAATCAAAAAAGATTTATACTTAGGCGTATGATCCTGAAATGAAGCACACACAAGAGATAACTGAATTTACAGATGTCTAATATGTACTACATATGTATGATAGCAAACATAGTTGTTTGGATGTATATTGAAATCTTAATAATATACATCCAAAGGGAAGTATAAAACTGGTAATATATATTTGTATTCAAGATTATTCATTTTTAGGCAAATATTCTAAAAGTACATGGCATGTCACTTATATTGTGACTCTTCTCTCCAAGTATGTGACACATTCATGGGTGGTTACAGATTGAGTTTATATATTTAATTTGTATGCGTAATGGTTAAAGGATGAATATCGAGTGACTTCTGAATAATGAACAACTGACAAATTCATGTCTGTCTTTTGCTTTTGAGTTAAGTGAGTTTGAGGTTAAGAGCCAAGAAATCATTCCGAGCAGAGTTCAAAATCCAGTTCAGCCACCTGTATAATCTCTGGCAAGTTAATTAACCTCTTGAGCCTGCTTTTTTTATTTATAAAATGGGGATAGTAATATCTATCTCACTGTAGTTGTTTTGAGAGTAAATCGAGACAATGCATGTAAAGCACCCAGCACAGAAGCAATTACTTAATAAATAATAGTAGTTATTATTAATTTCAAGAGGGAAATGTTAATTAGAATCAGATTTTATGCTCTGATCACAGGCCTTTGCATATAAAAGACTTGAGTGTGGCTCACAAATGTGGAATTCTTATGTAATGATATTCAAACATATCTATAAAAATTTAAATACTTGTAATAACTGATATTCTAATGGTCTCTAATGAAGGTTTTGTTTACTAAACTCAGCTATCTGCTTGAAGTGTAGAGTTCTGGCCTTGCTTTTAGGAATGATTCTCTTCTAGTGACAGTAGCTGAAATTTGTTTTAAATCAGGCAGCTGCATGAAGTGAAACATCATTTGACTAATTGTTACGCAAACTGTGGAATTTCTTTTTGTCCTTCTGTGTTAGTCCTGCCTTGTAGCATTGTCTGAGGCCCGTCTCTGAGTGCAAGAGCTCCCCCAGGCTCTGAGTACGACGTGCAAACATGGCGGATGTCTGCAGCTTGCCCAGCTAATGGAGTCAGCCTCCGATGCTGTGGCCCAGGTGTTGTCACCACTGGCTGACCAGCCACACTTTACAAACGAGGGATCTGAATGCCTGAAGGTTGACATGACTTGCTCAAAGTAATACCTCCCTATAGGACTGAGCTAAGACTAGAAACCAAAGGTTCTACTGGCACCCTCTCTGGACAAGGACTCCTAATCCCAGAAGGGTCTGTGTGGTCTTTTTCAACCCAAGTGCTGTTAAAGATATAGGCCCGGCTGGGAAAATGAAGTCCAATACTCACACATCCAAAGCGGCCAATTTATACTCAGGCGTATGACGAAAAATATTTCAAGGGTTTTAAGAGCTACAACTTTTTGTTAGGTATCTTTATTTTTGTTATATTTCCAAGTACAATGATTTTTAAGAATTTTTACTGTATTTATTTTTAATTCATTTTAAAATTTAAAAAAGATTGTGTTTCTAAGTACCATAAGTACTACAATATTGCTAATAATTTCTCGAAGGCAAACTGACCTGCTGGCTCTTCTGTGGTTCAGAGCCTATCCTGCAGGTGGTGACTCTCAGCTGTGCTAAAAGCAGCCCAGGTTATGCTGCAGTAAATCTTTGCTGCTCAAAAATATGGTCTTCAGTTCAGCAGCCTCCAAAACACATGGGGGCTTGTTTGAAATGTAGACGCCCATAACCTCCTTAGGTCTTTTGAATTGGAATCTATATTTTTAAACAGGTTTCTAAATGACTAGTACAGACACTGACATTTGAGCAGCAGCATCTTAATCTTATACGAAAGAGCCTCATGGAAGCAATTTTCTGTTTAGATTTTTTTCTAATGATCTGGGTGGTTCGACCATGGGGAAAACAGGTGAAATCCTTGATATCGTTATTGCCACTTTTTTGTCACAAGTGATAGTTTCCTTCTTCTTTCTTGAAATTTTATTGAGTTTACGCTGTCCAGCAAGGAATTCGTTAAAAGAAAAAAATGAGACAAAAATGTTTGATTTTCTTTCTTTTCTTAATTGTAAAAAGAACACTTATTCATTAAAGGAAATTTGAATGATATATTTATAAGGAAAAAAAGAAACCATTTGTCAATATAGAGCAATAACCACTATTTTACCATCTTTGATTATTGTCTTCAGATATATATACATATATATATTTAATAAATATTTATTCAATAAAATACACAAATTTATTTATTATATAGTTTAAAAATGCAAAAAGGTATATAGTGAAAGCATTTGGCCCATTTCTGTGCCTTATCTACTCAGTTCCACTTGCAACCCCAAAAGATAGCTACTCTTATTAATATTTTATGTATGCTTCAGGAGATATTTTATGTATAATCAAATAAGTATGAATATGTGTACTTTCTCCATTTTTAAAAATGTTTCATTTATTTTTAAGAGAGAGAGAGAGTGCACACAAGCAAGGGTAGAGGATCCAAAGTGGGCTCTGTGCTGACAGCAGCAAGCCAGATGCAGGACGTGAACTCACGAACTGTAAGATCATGACCTGAGCCAACGTTGGACGCTCAACCAACTGAACCACCCAGGCATCCCTGTACTTTCCCCATTTTAACACAAATTATAGCTTTATCCTGCATATTTTGCACCTTATGCATATGTTTTTACAGTGAATGTCCACAGTTATGATACATTTGTAAATTGAATTTCATTTTATTTTACCATAAGCATTTTCATGTTTTTACAGAGTTTCCACAAATGTCATTTGAAATGGCCACAGTATGTTTCATATGCGCATTTGCGATACTTCCTTAACTAGTAGAGGTTACTGTGCACATTTTGCTTCCCCCTTGAGGTGCAGATACCTTTGTAATGAAATTCTTTGTGCATAGAGTTTCTCCCCTCAGTGGGTACTGGAGGGAGCTTCGGTAGACAGACAACAACTAACTGCTGCTAAGATCACAGAGAAGCTCAAGTCTTGGTTGTTCAATTCTTATTCCATATTGTGGAATACTCTGTAACCTACTAAAATATAAAATATGAAGAATTTAAGCTTGCAGCAAATAAGTCTTAATTAATTAATACATAAAACAATGGGGAAGAGAAGTGGATACTTCCATCCAACAAAGGGTTAGTTCATATTTGGTAGAAAAGGAATAGGATTATCTAATAAGTCAAGTAGAGGTAAAAAAACAAAACCTACCTAAGACTGAGAAAATGGCAAAGGCACATCAATAGGAAATGAACCCCATAGGGGAGTCAGTTCTTGCTACAGGAGGGAAAAAGATTAAAAAAGGAAAAGTGTTTCACTGAAAAGATGTCTCAAAGTCTGGAAAACTCAAATGGCTGAGGAAACATCTTTTATCTCTGAAGCAACAGACTTAGTAGTATCTAACAGAAATAGTGATTGGTCAGAAACTCTGAGACAGATTCACTAGCCAGAGCAAAGGCAGAGAGCCATAGCTTATATTTCAGCAAATTCTAGAGCAGGAGGCAGCTGACCATTGAGAGAAAGGATTGGATTCAGTTTGAGTTGCAGAAACACACCGAGAAAAACATGATTTTGGAAATGTTGGGGGAATGCCCATTCCTCTGGCGAGATGGTTAAGGGTAGCAAGAGCCAGCGGAGAGAGGGAGTGAAGGTAATGCCATTCAATCCAATTCCATGTTAAATTCAGCTCCAGAAAGCCAGTCAACCAAGGATTAGAGGAAAATTGAAGCCTTAATTATTTGTGATAGATTCCAAAGGGAGGAGGGTCTTAGAAAAGACATGGAGATTGGAAAGAGATATGTATATCTATCACCTAGCATGCTGAAACAGCAGAAATTGTCAGATGCAATCATGAATAAATTACAACTATGTTCGCTCATTCTCTTACATGGGCCCTAGGAAATCTGCAATTTTGACCCACTGTAAGTGGGAGTTCACTTATTCCCAAAATGTTTCCAGAGACTGCACTGCTATAGGTCAATCCAATCAGCATCTCACTCTTTAGATTTCTCAGTTATGAATAGGATACCAATATACCATGTTTACCAATTTCTGGGAGACATACTTAGTTCCAGGAGCCATTCTGCCCTGGGCTGCAGGGAAATAAGTACCTGATCCCTTCCATGGGTAGATATTAGATGGAAGTTCTCTTTTGTCATTTCCACATCTTGGCCAAATGATCCTAACTCCTTTTTTAGGATGAAGGTGAGCTAAGGGATATAAAACTGGTTCTTGATCAGTCTTGAATATTTTGCATTCAAAGTTTGGTGCTCTTGCACCAATGCTTTCATATGTGGTGCAATCAAAGCATAACTTTTGTTATTTTTAATAATTGATAGGCACATGCCTATGCAATTTGTTGACATTCAAATTCACATCAGTTCTAGAGCTGCTTTTTAGTGTCTAAAATAATGAAAAGCTTGTGGGAAATGTTAGTCTAAGAACAATACCACTTGGAAAGTTCTTGAATTTCCTTGCATTTTATTTTTCTGTCAAAGAGCTTGTGTGTTCTTGAAGACTTAAATTTTCAGATTGGAAATACATTTTATTTTCTAGAAGAAAACATCTACACTATTTTCTAGAGGAATAAGGAACTAAAAAATAAGGAATAAGGATACCAAATACCACCGTGAGAAAACAATTTAATTGGGGATTGTTTATGTATGTGTAAGTTACTGCATGTCTATGACATAAATCTGTGTGGGAAAATGTCATTTTGGGATTACATTCTTATGTTATAGGAGAGTAGGATGGAGAGACATGAAGGATTGACCCTCAGCATTCTCAGATTCCACTGCTTTCTCCTGCAAGTGGATAACATGCCCAAGTACTAAATATGCACACCAAGGCTGCTTCTTGGCAGATGTGAAACACATAGAAAGAGCACCGCTCAAACGCTTATTCTGCATCTTAGTGCACTTGCACACTATTATCATATACAGGTTTACATAGTTCTCTGTAATTGCCCTTTTGCTCTTCCAGCCCTGGATGAAGTTCACTTTGAAAAACCTCTTATACAATTCAGCTTGAGTAAATTAGTAAATTGGGTTTGGAGTATCACTTGTCTGATATAAAATAACTTTTGCTTTCTAGAAGAGTCACTATGAATTTTTTCTAATATCAAATGTTTTTCAGGGTAGTTTTAAAAATTAAATTTACACAAAATTGGTCCAAACAACACATTTTTAGTAGCCTGAGTTTCCTCAGGGGACACTAGCGTATATGTAGTGTCAAGGTGCTCAAAGTATCTTATGGGCAGTGGAGAAAGCTATACAGGAAGAGGATAAGCAGATTTATTCCTGAACAAATATGAGACTCGTCCTGTCTTTGAGGACTTACATAAGTAGCCTGGGTAACTTTACAGTTCTCATGTGAGCAGGTAGGGAATATGAATGAAAAATGCTTCCTTATTAATGCTAATATACACTCACTTGTCTCCACAGATAGACGTGACTGTGGAGTAGGAACTGAGGATATTTAGGATACGCATCTTATGGGGTTTCTTTTTCTTTGGGTCCTCATTGTCGACCAGGATCACTTACTCTTAAAAGCATGTCCAGATCTGGCAGCTTATCAGGATCTAATTTCATTATATAAATAAATAAGCAAGATGAAACTGACACATGAAGCCCCATAAAAGCAAGCCAAGTCTTGTTTTAGCATGAAAAGTAGAAAAAGACCAACGTTCTTTTGGGCTCCTTGAAAACAGGGACAATGTCCTCAAAAGTGCCCATTCAATAAATTGTGCTTAATAAAAGAATGACTTAATCAAAGACTGCACAGCAGAGTCTGATACAACATTAGCCCAGTCTCTAAAGTATAGCATCAGTTTCGCAAAACATGAGTTCTTGGAGGGCAGAACCCAGCCTTGGGTGATTTTTAGCCTATCCTTCCCCTCATTCTCTCCGGTGCCTCTCTACTACCTTCAAGTACATAGGAAGGATTATATATCCACTTTGAGGTTTATAAATGATTGTCTATGATGATCAGATTAGAGCCATTTATTTGTAACATCATAAATGTCTGAGAAATTCTAGTGGTGCCATTTTGCTTTTTAATTTTAAGAATTACATATGACTTAGATGTACAATTTAGAAAAGAGTACAAAACAGGTATGTTAAAAAGAAGATTATTCACTATGGCACTAATTAGATATAGAAGATAGATATCTCTTTGTACAGAAATGAGATTGCTCTGTACATATTGTTTGTGTCTTGTTTTTTCCTTTGTGACAAACTATGAATATCTTTTTTGTGGCATGATTTAAAAGTGCTCTATTAACATACTGCCTGTCTCTTATGCTCTACTCTAACTAAGATTAATCTACAGATTTTTAAAAAACTAAACTGGGTCATTCCTTCTTGTTCCCAATGAATCACTACCAGTTATTATGTCTCTTGGATCCAGCAAACTATGTCACTTCTGCATGTGATACAGAAAAGAAATACGTTCACCTAGAGGGAAGTTAAGTTTTAAAAACCAGCTATAAGTACATACATGAAAGAGTGGTAAAACCTCAAGGGAAAGCCAAGTTTCAGCAAGAGCGTGAGGCATCATGAAGAATATGACACAGGTACCACCTGCTCCAGGCTCTTCATTCAAGTGCAGAGGGAGGCCTGGAGCTGGCTTTCTCCTCACACGGAGAGAGATACTAGGGTAGGAAAGAGGCGGCTCCTCCCATCAGTGACATTCATTCAAAGAGATTATTTGGATTTCAATGAATTTGTGACTGGTCCTAACAGTAAGCTCTGGTGTAAGTTTATGAAATCAGACCCAAGGGTCCCCAGGAAAGACCCGGACTGCATGAACCACTGTACTGCTGGAGGCAGAGAGTTG
Organism: Suricata suricatta; assembly: GCF_006229205.1. Classification (NCBI taxonomy): domain Eukaryota; kingdom Metazoa; phylum Chordata; class Mammalia; order Carnivora; family Herpestidae; genus Suricata; species Suricata suricatta. Next base: position 78,644,744 of record NC_043710.1, on the reverse strand, counting down.
CTCCTCAGGGACCTCTGGCCGGGGACTTTGTTTTTTCTCTCCAACTCCATTGAGGAAGTGACCACATTGATCAGACTTGGCTTCAATAAACAGAGAATCTGATTTATTTTTAACATATCCATCTCTGTGGTTTTCAGTGTGTTCATGGGCTGTGCAATCATCACCACTATCTAATTATAGGACATTTCATCACTCCAGATACACCCACTATCTGGCGCTCTCCATCCCCTTCTCTTCCTATCTAATCTCATTTCTGTCTCCATGGATTTGCCTTTTCTGGGCATTTCATATATATGGAATAATAAAATTTGTGGTATTCTGTGTCTGGCTTCCTTCATTTAGCATAATGTTTTTAAAACTCATTCAGTACTGTAGCATGTATTAGAACTTTATTCCTTTTTATGGCTGAACAATATGCCATTGATATAGCACATTTTGCTTTTCCATTCATTAATTAATAGACATTTGGGTAGTTACTTACCGTTTTTTTAGCTATAATTAATCATGAGTACACATTTTTATGTAAATATATAATTTCAATTCTCTGGGAGAATCTGATATGTTTATCGTTTTTAAACAAAAATACAATGATTTGGAAACTTTGTTTTCAATTTTTCTGTAAACCCAAGACTGCTTTAAAAATAGAGTCTACTGAAGCACCTGGTTGGCTCAGTCAGTTAAGCATCCAACTTCGTCTCAGGTCATGATCTTGCGGTATATGGGTTTGAGCCCCACATGGGGCTCTTTGCTGACAGCTTGAAGCCTGGAACCTACTTTGGATTCTGTGTCTCCCTCTCTCTCTCTGTCCCTCCCCCACTTGTGGTCTGTCTTTCTCTCTCTCAAAAATAAATAAATATTAAAAATATAGATTCTCCTGATAAAACATGGATTATTAGTTCTTAGTGTCAGTGACATTATATCTGTGTGTGAATGAACAATGGCATACCAAGAAGTTGGCTGTTGTCTAACCACCCCTAGCTTTATTGAGGTGTAGTTGACAGATGAAAGTGTATATATTTAAAGTGTACAAGGTGATGATGTGTCATATATATACATACATTGTGAAATGATTACCTCAGTGGAGTCAATTAACATATCTATCTCCTCAAATTGTTACCCCCTTTTATAGTCAGAATCCTAAGAACTTCTCTCTGAACATACTTCAAGTATATAACACAATATTATGAACTTTAGTCACCATGCTGTATATTAGATCCTCAGAATTTATTCATCTTATAACTGAAACTGTACTCCTTCATCAACATCTCCCCTTCCTTCCACCCTGACCTCCAGGCTTTCGCAATCACCATCCTACTCTTCCTTTCTGTGAATTTTATTTCCTTTCCTCCTCTTCTTTTCTTAATACTCCACATTCAAGTGATACTATATAATGTTTGCCTTACTGTCTGTCTGATTTCATTTAGAATAATGCCTTCCAGTTTCATCCAAGTTATCATAAATGGCAGGATTTCTTTTTTTGCTGCTGAATAATATTCCAAAGTGTGTGTGTATATATATATATATGTATATATATGTATGTATATATATATATATTTTTTTCTTATCCTTTCGTCCATTGAGAGACACTAGGGTTGTTTCCATAGTTTTGGCTACTGTGAATAATGGTACTTTGAGTATGGGAGTGCAGATATACTGATTTTGTTTCCTTCATGGTACTGAATTTTTTTCCTATGAGATATGTATACATGGATATGATCTTGTGGATCATATTGTAACTCTATGTTTAGTTTTTTTGAGGAATCTCCATATGGTGTTCCATAGTAGCTGTACTAATTTGCATTCCCACCAACGGTATTTGGGTTTCCCTTTTCTCAACATCCTTGCCAACACTTATTATCTCTTATCTTTTTGATAATAGAAATTTTCCTATTTTCTCCATGCTGATCAGGGTAACCAATAGTCTTATGAAGAAGCCAAGCATGAGGAATAATCTAGGCCAAGAATTATTTCATTTTCCCCAACTCTGTGTGGTTTTGTTAAGTTTATATCATTGGCTAAATAAAATTGAATACAAAGTAAGCATAGGACTGTATGTACCCCCTCCCACACCTGGCAACCTAAAATGCTGCTGGTGATATTCTTTCCTTTAAAGTACTAAACATTATAATATTACACAAGTTGGCCTGAGGAAGTCAGGAAACATAGATGAGCATAAAAAAGAAGTTAATTTATTTCCACATAAATTAGACAGCATTGTTGATATTTCTTTTTACAAAATATGAAATCATATATAGCAGAGTTTTTGTTCTGCTTTTTTTCCTAAGCAATAAAATGTGTATATTTCAGATGCATTTGGTTAGAATTATCTACTAATATAGTACCATTTTTCTTTATGTTTTGCTGTAACCAAATGTAATCATATTAAGGTTTTTTTTTTCCCCCTGAGAGCAAAATTAGGGGAGCAATTCTCTTTCTAGTTCAAAGCAGGCTCTTTCACTTATTTTATCCTAGGGTCAAACAGTGCTAGCTTTACATGAAACGAACAGGATGAGGTCTCACTTAAAGGAACATGCTGACATTTAAAAATAAGAGCAGACCTGTCTGGAAATGGTAAGAGAAACTCAGGAGGAGATGGGAAACCAGGAGAAGAGTCTGGTTTTGTTATAGGATAAAAATGGGTAGTAAAAGGAAGTTTGTGGTTTCACTGTTGTGGTAGAAATTACTTGAAGCCTGGAAAATTTGAAAGCTGAGAAAAAGGGAATTTGTTGCAGCTTATGATGTGGAATTCCCAGACCCCACGACCATAACAACAGGGCACCCACATCCTGACAGTAACCTAAGGTTAATGGATGCTTAATGTTGGTGGTCATCTGTTCAACAGGCAATTTGTGATTGTGATCTTAACCATACGTGAAATGGTCTGTTTCAGAGGTGATATTTTACCATAAAAGATATAAAACCATCTATAATACATATTTATCTGAGAATCATGAAAAGCGTCCATAATCAAAATGATAATAATTCATTCATATGTCTCTTTGCTTGAAAAAGTGTGAAAGTATCTCTTTTCATAAAAATGGGATGATGAATTCTTGCTATTGATGTCCTGGTTTTTCCCATATTACTAATCTCTGGATATGTTTTCTGTGGCATAGTTTTGGGGAAATACACTATTAATTTGATGATACTTATACTTAGCTGTCAGTTCCAACCTCAGCTAATTGAACTAAGACATTTTCTGGATAGAAGCAATAGTTCCCCATCATTCCTCAACCATGTGATGTACCTTCAGAATCCAATAAATAGCGTTGGTTCTGCATAGTTAGAGAAAAGGGATGCCTCAAGGGGCATGTGGAAGCTAGAAGAAACCAAACTCCAGCTATAACTGCAATAAACTGTGGAAGAATACCAAAGACCATTGAATACTTGAAAGGAGGGATGGGGTGGGGAGGAGAACTTGCTCATTAGGAAAGAGAAGCAGAAGGGAACAGGGCTTTCTGTTTAGGACTGAAGCCACAGGAATTTTTAATAATGAGGATAGCAAGATAGTTTATTTGAACAGCTGGCAAAGGTGATTCTTCATTTTTTGCCCCATTCCCCCACAGCTACTGGTGCATGTTCTGAAGCAGGGCATAATTTCTAAGCACTGTGAAGACAGACATATTTTTAATAAGGTTATTTAGCAATAACCAGTGATAGTTAATAGGAGGATTGATATCAAGTTCGCTTTTGAAAGTATGATTTTACATCCAAAATGGCAGAAGGAATATGGGTTTATTTAGCAAACAATAGAAAACACAAGCAAAAAATAATAATTATTCATTATATGGTCACATAAAAGCATAGATACTTACCTATGGCAGATCATACTGTGACCTTCCGATATTTCCAAAATGAGAAGCTATAAGCATGCTGTTGATAGCCTCATTTTTTAGGTGCTCACCTATTGTGGTGGTGTTTTCTCCTCACTACTAATTAGGCTTTTCAAAACTTTTTTCTTTTCTCAATTGAACAGGCAGATGTATTTTTACTTCATGCCCCCAGCCAATCACTACAACTCACTTATCATTTGTCACAAATCATGCCAGCTGTGTGTACAGTAAAGAAAAGATTTCTCTATCTTTCAGGGTGATGCTGATGTTTAAAAGCCAATTTGAGCCTCTATACAGGTATGAGAACACTCCTGTGAACAGAACACTGGAAAAAAGAGTCAGGTCAGAAAATATGTCAAATAAGGGTGATCCCTGGCTTTCACTGAACGTAGTGGGTTTACTTAAAGCCTAAAACCCCTGAAAGCTGAAGAAAGACCAGGTTTTGGAGGGGTGCACGGCAAAGCCATTGTTCCATCCCTGTTTTACCTAGCACGAAGTTGTGTACGTACTGCGAGATTGATGAAATACTTATATTGGCTAGGATAATGGTAGTTTTAAGGTATTAGCTAACACTGAAGTTAAGATATTAGTTCAGACATATTAGATAAAAGTTGATATATTATATGTGTTTATAAATGACCATAATGAACTTTATAGAGCTGTTGGACTCAGTTTCAGGGTTAACTAAAGGAAATGGATTTCTCAAGGACCAAACTAATGATCAGAAGCACGTCAAGTGCGGCAGTGGCAGAGCAAGAATTTAACTTTTTATTTCTCCCTCGGTTCTGTTAAGATTCTGTCTGGCCAGCAAGTGTTGCAGGCCAGGTGTGTACCCTGTGGGGAACCTAGGATGGGGAAGAGCCAAGCCAAGGTCGGCTGCATCTGTTCCCACTCTGTGCTGTTATCTCACTTCCACTGTGTCTGAATTCTTGGCTGGTAACGTGAGAAAATACAGCAGGGTGTTTATATGTAGGCAGCCTCTTCCTGCCAATGTATAATCCACCTAAAGTCATCATTTTACCTTTTTTTAACGTTTATAATAACACAAATAACAGGTTTGCTTAAGGAAAAGAAAAGATAAACCAGGAAATACTGATCAGAAAAAATAAAAACTTATTTATGATGACCCAAATGAAAGATAGTAATATAAACATATTTTCACAAATAGAATCATCTTGTATATACTGTTTATATCATGCTTTACCTCAAAGAAAGGACTGATAATATTGTATCCCCGGCATTATTTGAATTGCATTCAAAACTGAGTGCTGTTTCTTCTTTATGCCATTCTTTAATGAATATCACCCACTGTAAGATTTAATTTTCCTTTTAAAGCTGTCCTAATTCCCTTTCCCATCCTATGAAAGGCAATAAAACCCACCGGCATAACATCCAACAAAACGATGTTAGAGAAGAAATTGGGGCCTCTAGAACTGAGTTCTAGTGAAAACTGCATGGAAAAAATAGTGCTAAAAGACTCCATTCTTCCTGCAGCAGGAAAGAGGGGCAGAGAAAAGAGATAAGGCTTTTCCTTTGGTCGTGGAAGTTTATTTAAATTTCAGGCAATGCAAAAGCTGCAGGGAGTGAGTGCATCACAGAAGAGCACATGTCAGAGGTTTTTCTCTGGAGAAATATTGGGCCATCAGCCAAAAGTTAACAGACACATATGGATGGTTATGATGAACAATGTGTTCAGTAGGTCATTTATGCTTTTCTTAAAAATTTTAGGGAGGAACCATGGGCATGGAGGAGGGCACTTGTTGGGATGAGCCCAGGGTGTTATATGGAAACCAACTTGATAATAAACTATAATAAAAATTTATTTATTTATTTATTTATTTATTTATTTATTTATTTATTTATATCCAAGTTAGTTAGCATATAGTGCAATAATGATTTCAGGGGTAATTCCAGTGATTCACCCCCATGTATAACACACAGTGCTCATCCCACAAGTGTCTTCCTTAATGTCTTTTACCTTCCAGTAACCCTCATTTTGTTCTCTGTATTTAAGAGTCTCTTATGCTTTGTCCCCTGCTTGTTTTTATATTATTTTTGCTTCCCTTCTCTTAATTTCATCTGTTTTGTATCTTAAGTTCCACATATGAGTGAAGTCAAATATTTGTCTTTCTCTGACTGCCTAGTTTTTCTTAGCATAATATCCTCTAGTTCCATCCACGTAGTTGTAAATGGCAATATTTCATTCCTTTTGAATGCTGAGTAATACTCCATTTTATCTTTTAGCCCAGATATTTGGGCTCTTTCCATACTTTGGCTATTGTCAATAGCCTTGCTATAAACATTGAGTCCCTTTGAAACAGCACACCTGTCTCCCTTGGATAAATACCTAGTAGTGCAGTTGCTGGGTCATATGTTAGTTCAATTTTTAATATTTTGAGGAAACTCCATACTGTTTTCGAGAATGGATGTGCTAGTTTGTATTCCCACTAGCAGTGCAAAAAAGAAAGAGAGGATCTCTCTTTCTCTGCATCCTCACCAACGTCTGTTGTTACCTGAGTTATTCATTTTAGCCATCCTAACTGGTGTGAAGTGGTATCTCATTGTGGTTTTGATTTGTATTTCCCTGAAGTTACAAGGGGCAGAAAGAGCAGTAAATGATTTCTCATAGACAATTTTTACAATTTTCCAGAGCATAGATTCTGCAGAAGTTATAATTCTAGTAGTAATGATTGTCATACAAAAACTTAGCTACAGGCACTGATGCTTTCATATGGGAAGAGCAGGGTTTTTTTTTTTTGTTTGTTTGTTTGTTTTATTTTTTTACAAAACCTCAGGTAAAGCCCTAAGGAGGTGACCTGTAATGAAGAGGCAAACAGTATTGTTTAGTAAAGGCCAGTTTTTTATGAGTAAGGGTCATTAGGCTGTTTATAACTCTAAGAGAAAGTTCCCAGAAAAACAGGATCCCCAGGAGACATAATGCCTGCTCTCACAGTCCCAAAGACAATTGATACATTTTACTGCAGCAGTGGCTTTTGCAACAGTGTCAGGTCTAGAAAGTAGTGAGTTATAAGTTAATTGCTCAGCTAGGAGAAAAATTAAATGTTGCTTGCCTTAGTCGCATGAGGGTGTATCTAGTTCACTCATCTTTTCTCTGACCAAGTGCAATCATCAGGGACAGGGCAAGAGGATAGGCCACTCCTGACACTAATCAGCAAAGCACTCTGAGGTTTGGTGCCCAAGCAGAAATGACAGTAACAAGAGGGTAGATTTTGGTCGCTGTCTGGGGGCAAGAGACCATGCAAACTTGCCATACCCTCACCAGGAATTTTCACTCAACCGGTGAATCCAGATAGTTTGCAACAGTTAATTGTTTCCTTTACCATGCAGAAGATTTTTATCTTGATGAGGTCCCAATAGTGCATTTTTACTCTTGATTCCCTTGCCTCCAGAGATGCGTTGAGTGAGAAGTTGCTGTGGCTGAGGTCAAAGAGGTTTTTGCCTGCATTCCTCTTCAGATTTTGATGATTTCCTTCTTACATTTAGGTCTTTCATCCATTTTGAGTTTATTTTTGTGTATTGTCTAGAAACTGGTCCAGGTTCATTCTTCTGATATGTTGCTGTCCAATTTTCCCAGCACCATTTGCTGAAGAGACTGTCTTTATTTCATTGGATATTCTTTCCTGCTTTGTCAAAGGCTAGTTGGCGATATGTTTGTGGGTCCATTTCTGGGTTCTCTATTCTGTTCCATTCATCTATGTGTCTGTTTTTGTGCCAGTACCATACTGTCTTGATGATTACAGATTGTAATACATCTTAAAGTCCAGGGTTGTGATGCCTCCAGGTTTGGTTTTCTTTTTCAAGATTGCTTTGGCTATTTGGGGTCTGTTCTGGATCCATACAGATTTTAGGATTGTTTGTTCTAGCTGTAAAGAATGTTGGTTTTATTTTGATAGGGTTGCATTGAATATGTAGATTGCTTTGGGTAGTATTGACATTTTAACAATATTTGTTTTTCCAGTCCATGAGCATGGCATATTTTTCCATTTTGTCATGTGTCTTCTTCAATTTCTTTCATAAGCTTTCTATTGTTTTCAGTATATAGCTTTTTCGCCTCTTTGATTAAGTGTATTCCAAGATATTTTATGGTTTTTGTGCAATTGTAAATGGGATTAATTCCTTGATTTCTCTTTCTGTTGATTAATTATTGGTGTATAGAAATGCAGCTGATATCTGTGCAGTGATTTTATATCCTGTGACTTTGCTGAATTCATGGATCAGTTCTAGCTGGTTTTTGATGGAATCTTTTAGTTTTCCATATAGAGTATCATGTCATCTACAAAGATTGAAAGTTTGACTTCCTCCTTGCCAATTTGGACGTCTTTTATTCCTTTGTACTATCTGATTGCTGAGACTTCCAATACTATGCTGAATAACAATGGTGAGAGTGGACATTCCTGTCGTGTTCCTGACCTTAGAAGAAAACGTTCAGTTTTTTCCCATTAAAGATATTAGTGGTGGGTCTTTCATACATGGCTTTTAAGATCTTGAGGTATGATCTTTCTATCATTGCTTTCTTGAGGGTTTTTCTGAAGAAAGGATGCCGTGTTTTGTCGAATGCTTTCTCTGCATCTATTGAGAGGATCATGTGGTTCTTGTCCTTTCTTTTGTTGATGTGATGTATTACATTGATTGATTTGCAGATATTGAACTAGCCCTGCATCCCAGGTATAAATCCCACTTGGTCATGGTGAATAATATTTTAAGGTATCGTTGGATCTGGTTGGCTAGTATCTTGTTGAGGATTTTTGTATCCATGTTCATCAGGGAAATTGGTCTGTAGTTCTCCTTTTTAATGAGGTTTTTGGTTTCGGAGTCAAGGTAATGTTGGCTTCATAGAATAAATTTGGAAGTTTTCCTTCCATTTCTATTTTTTGGAACGCTTCAAAAGAATAGGAGTTAACTCTTCTTTAAATGTTTGGTAAAATTCTCCTGTAAAACCATTTGGCCTTTTGTTTTTTGGGAGATTTTTTAAAGTTTATTTATTTTTGGGAGAGGGACAAAGTGTGAGTGGGGGTGGGGCAGAGAGAGAGGGATACACAGAATTTGAAGCTGGCTACAGCCTCCAAGCTGTCAGCACAGAGCCAGATGTGGGGCTTGAAATCACAAACGATGAGATCATGACTTGAGCCAAAGTTGAACCTAAAGCACCCTAAGAAATTTTTTTATTACTAAGTCAATTTCTTTACTGATTATGAGTCAGTTCAAATTTTCTATTTCTGGGGCCCCTGAGTGGGTCAATCACTTAAGGGTCTGACTTCGACTCAAGTCATGATCTCACAGCGTCAGTTGAGACCTGCATCAGGCTCTGTGCTGACAACTCCAAGCCTGGAGCCTACTTCAGATCCTGTATCTCCCTCTGTCTCTTCCCCTCATTCACTCTGTCTTTCTCTCTCTCAAAATAAATAAACATTAAAAAAGACTGAAATTTGTTTTCTACTTCTTTTTGTTTCGGTTTTGATAGTTTATATGTTTTAAGAGTTTGTCCATTTCTTCCAGATTACCCAATTTATTGATGTATAATTCCTCATAATATTCTCTTATTATTGCTTGTATTTTTGCAGTAGTGGTTGTGATGTCTCCTCTTTCATTCTTGATTTTATTTGTTTGGGTCCTTTCTTTTTTCTTCTTGATCAAACTGGCTAGGGTTTTTTTTTAATTTGGTTAATTTTGTCAAAGAACCAGTTCCTAGTTTCATTGATCTGTTCTACTGGTTTTTTGATTGTTTGTTCGTTTTGTTTTGTTTTTGCTTTAAGAGCACTGATTTCTGCTCTAATCCTTATTATTTTCTGTCTTCTGTCTGTTTTTGGGTTTATTTGCTGTTCTTTTTCCAGCCCTTTAACGTGTAAGTTTAAGTTGTGTGTCTAAGACCTGGATTGCTATACACTTCCTTCTTAAGTTGCCTTGGCTGCATCCAGTGGTTTTGGGCTATAGTGTTATCATTTTCACTGACTTCCATATACTTTTTAATTTCTTCTTTAATTCCTTGGTTAGCCCCATTCATTCTTTAGTAGCATGTTCTTTAGTCTTCAAGTTTTTTCTTGTGGTTGATTTCGAGTTTCATAACATTGTGGTCTGAAAATATTTACAGTATAGTCTCGATCTTTTGTTGAGGGCTGATATATGTTCCAGTATATGATCTATTCTGGAGAATCTTCCATGGGCACTCGAGAAGAATGTGTACTCTGCTGCTTTAAGATGAAATGTTTTGAATATATCTGTTAAGTCCATCCAGTCCGGTTTTTCATTCAAAGCCATTCGTTCCTTGTTGATTTTCTGTTTAGATGAGCTGTCCATTGCTGTAAGTGGGGTGTTGAAGTCTCTTACTATTATGGTGTTATTATCAATGAGTTTCTGCATGTTTTTAATCAACTGATTTATATATTTGGATGCATTCGTGTTTGGAGCATAAATGTTTACAATTGTTAGATCTTTTTGGTGCATAGAGCCCTTAATTATGATATTCTACCCTTCTCATCTCTTGTTACAGTCTTTATTTTAAAATCTAGATTGTCTGATATAAGTATGGATGCTCCAGCTTTCTTTTGACAAGTAGGTCATTAATTTTTAATCTCACAAAGAGATGTTTTACTTTCAAATTTCAAAGATTATGCAAAATACATATTATTTTGAGAATAAATGTAATGAATAAAACTATTACTCTATATGCTGTCTGCTTAAGTAATACTGTCCCTTATTTCTTTCTCAAAACTGGGTTCATTGTATGTTCCAGTTTTTTACTTGTTTTCTCCTCTTATCAATATATCTTTTTCAGTTGCACAGTGACTTGTTTTTCTATTTGACCTGAAACATGGTAATTGAGAAGGTCCATAAACTCCAGCTGCTACAATACCTCCAGTTGCTCTTGTTCCTTGATTTACTGTCTTGATTGTTCAATTCTTCCTTCATTTTGGTGGGTCCTGGATACCCCAGGATCCTTTCAATAAAATTGTCCTTCTATGTAAGTTAGGGAGTCTTTATTCTTGGTGTTTGATACCAAGAGCGTCTTAAGCAGAATACAGAAGTATTATGGAAAATATGAAGAAAAATAGGAATACACTTTGATCTAGTAAAAAGTGTTGCTCTCCAAGGGGCAAGATGAAGTTTAAAAAAAACAGAAACAAAAACCTTCATGTGAAACTGCATGAACAAGTGAAAGAAACCTGGAGAGAAATAGAATGCCATCAAACAGAGAATTATGTCTTGCTGTAGCAAGAAAATATGGTAGAAATTATGGACTTGGAAATTTCATTAACTTAATAAATGTTATTCAGGGCTTGGAAATATTTCAAACAAACAAACATAAAAGATGAGATTGTAAGGATGAGTATATTATCTAGGACTCACTAAATTTGGTGTAAGAAGAACGAAGAATCAAACAACAGTAACCCCAGATTAGGAACTCTGTGAGGATTCTCCAGCTGGGAAAACCTACAATGTGGGAGATTTATTGGATTAAATGTCAGGGAAGAGGCAGGGTATTGGCCAATATAGTAAGAAAGAAGACAATATTGAGAATTGTTTCCTCAAAAAAAGTTTTTTTAACCTTTCTGTATTTTGCAAATATTCTAAATTAAGCATGAAAAGTGCATACTTTTGGGATGCATGGGTAGCTCAGTCTGTTGTGTGTCTGACTCTTGGTTTTGTCTCACATCATGATCTAATGATTATGAGATGGAACCCTGTGTCAGGCTCCATGGTGAGTGCAGAGACTGCTTAGAATTCTCTCTCTGTCTCTCCCTTTGTCCTTGTCCCCCACTTGTATGCTTTCTCTCACTCAAGATAAAGAAATAAGCATTAAAAATAATACACACTTTTTAATAAGATTTAAAAGCTCACTAAAAATTATAACAGTTGACACTTCAGAAGGAAGAGATTGTAAACATACCAGCTTTTTGTAAATGATTTGCCATATTTTTCACTTAATTTTTTTACTCACTTAATTTGTTAAAGAAATAGGGAGATCATTTTGAATTAAACTAATATTTATAGGCAAATAAAATGTCTCTAGGGTGAGTCCATTTTCTATTAAGACACAAAAAAATTTCCAGGGGAAAAGATCATATGTAAATTCTTTTACATTTTGTATTTGGGCTATGAACTTAAGTTTACCCATTTAACTGCCTTCAAATTCAAGTGTGACTGCCTGTGATTGGTCTGTGTCCTATTCTATCAAGTTTTAAGCTTGCTACTTTATTTACTGCCAATAAATATTCAGAGTTTACTAGGGCACTAGTGTATTTTTTTAATGCTTATTTATTTTTGAGTAAGAGAGAGAGGGAGAGAGACAGAGCACAAGTGGGAGAGGGGCAGAGAGAGATGGAGACACAGAACTTGAAGAAGCTTCAGGCTCTAAACTGTCAGCACAGAGCCCAACGTGGGGCTCAAACTCATGAACTGTGAGATCATACCTGAGCCAAAGTCGGAAGCTCAGCTGACAAGCCATCCAGACGCTGCAGGGCACTAATGGATCTTGATCAGTGATCTCATTTCTCCAAACTCCTCAGCCTTTATGTTGTATACTTTTAGAAATACATATTTATCTTTTTTAGTTGGCATAAAGGTCAGTACATTCACAGACAATAAGAAATCATCAAGAAGTTTAGATAGACTTCTGTCAGTCTGTTTTTCAGAAGAAATTACCGTTATTGGTCCCAATTCCATTAGTAGTATAGAGAGTTACACTAGTTTTAGAATAGCAGTTGAATAGATAGTTACATGTCGGTGGAGTTTGGGTTTACTTCTGTTTTTTCCTCTAATACATTAATATAGAGTAATGAATTTAGTGATTTCCTTTGAATGTATTAGCTCTGAAATGGAGACAAGAGAGTAGAATGATCACTGAAGCCTCTTTGAAACTTCACGCCAGGGAAAAGGGATAGGAGGTATAAAAAGGAGTGGGGAAGGGAGAAGTATAAAGCTGATTTATTTATTTATTTTTTTTTTAGGCAAACCTGAGAAAGGGAAAAGGGACTTTCATTCCCAAGAACAATATTATTTGTAGCTTAAATTAATTAAAGCCATATCAGAAATTGTCTATGCTTTATAAACATTCTTTGGTATGGTTTTGTGGATTTTCTTTTACTTTACAATTTATGTTCCATTTGAAAAGTTACAACCTTGTCTTAGCTGAGGTGAAAGGAAAGAATGACTTTCCTTCCTTTAAGCTTCATGATTTTAAACAGTGTAGGTTAAATCTGCCAGCGGATTCAAGGGCCTCATTTAGGAATCAGAGGTAAAGAGAAAAGCTCAGAGATTAGGTTGTTTAATGCAAGAACAGATTTTAAGGCAAGAAGCAAAATGGAAATTGAGTAAAAGGATCAATTTTTCCTGAAAATAGTGTTGCGGTGCCCAGAACTCCTTTTTATCAAGTGCTAAAGTCCAATTGACTGTGTTCTGTTGTGTGCAAAATTACTTTTAGGGCAGATTTATGGCCTTGCATGAAGTTGTTTCTGTGGATCATCTCTGGCAGAAAGCAGCATGGTCCGTATCTTTATTTAGCTTCACAGCTTTTATGAGGTCAACTCCACTCCCTATACCATTAATTGTCAGTATCCTTTGCTCTATACCTAATTGATATGAAAAAATAATTCTGCCTCAAGGAATATGCTTAAACACATAGTTGCCAGTTAACTATTGAAGACTCTGAGGAGTACCGGAAGGACATGCTCTACCTATATGTAGAAACTTAAAATCCTTTTCTGCATTATCATTGCATCAAAGAATAGTTTCCTAGACCATTTTAATTGGCTTCCTTAAAGAACTAATTTTATTGAATTAACAGTTTTCCTTAAGTATGTGTAGTGTCTATGTTGGCATAATCAGATCAGAAGTGTTCTTTCTGAATAATAGATTAAAAACTGGCTAGTTTGATTGGTTCAAGCCCTTTGCCTCAATATTTTTTTGCCATGCAAGGAAAGGGGTGCTGAACCAAGTTTCTTTCCGGCACAAGAACATCAGGTTGACATCATTTCCAACACTTTCCAAGTACCTACACTTTTCTCTGGTTAGGACCCAGACTGTTCTTTAGGGCCCACAGATGTGCGGTACTTCCCCTTTTCAGGAGTCTCTGGTTCCCAGGCAAAGAAGCCTACTAAGAAAAGTTATAAAAACTTAGAAATAGGCAAAATGGTGACTATATGTCATTTTATTATCATCCTGGAATGTTATCTAACAGTCTTACTGAAGAATTCTCTGATTCTGTAGAGAAAAATATCTTTGATTAACTATTAGCTATTAGAGCCTGAACTCTATAGTTAGACTGATAGATTATCAATAACTTTTTACTAGTAGAAATGTAATGTGTTGTTTTCAGTAGGAGAAACGACCACCCAGAGATTATGGTTTTATTGTCCTCTAGGACATCAACGAGTTTTCAAAAATCTAACTTATCAGACTTGTTTCATCGCTACTTTCCTGACTGACTGTATAAACCTCTGCTCTGCAAGTGCTCTTTGAACCAGCTTCCCCACCTGCTGGTTCCATCATTAAGGAGTTAAAATTTTGACACATGGTCTTTTTAGTCTCTTTTCTAAGGAACTCTCTTCTTGGATCTCTGTAAGCCATATTCTTGCTTCTGATGATTTTTTTATGAAAGGTAAAATGGTGTCATGGGCAGAGAATCAGTTTTAGAGTCAGATTTAAGCTGGAATCATAGCTTTCTGACATATTAGCATTGCAATATTGAACAGATTACTTAACTTCTCTGGTCGTATCTTCCTTTAAGATAAAATGAATCACATGTGTTGCAACAATTAAATATTTCAGTTTCTTCTTCAAAGTCCTCTTCAGTTCTCTGATTCCAACATTTAAGAGTTTCTTACTCCCAATTAACTTCTAAGAGTCAGAAATTTAAATGTGCAAAATTCTTTTCTCTTAGTTCACTGCTTGGTTATAAGAAAAACAACAGTAGGCTGAGCTGAAAAAAAGAAAAAACCTACAACAACTCAAATATCCTTCACAAAGCAGGTTCATAAGCTCCCAGGATGCCACGCCACCAGGCAATCTCCAGGTCACTTTCAGTTCCCTCAGAAGTATCCGTTGCTACATTACAGTTTAAACCTAAGTATTTAACAATTCAGGGGTTTGACATTTAACTTTAAAATAAAGATAGTTTATAGGTGAAAAAATTATTACAGCTTGTGCCAAAGTCTACTGAAAAAATACCATATGAGGTTAATTGATTCCTGGGGCTGTGATATCATCTTCAAGGACAGGCATTGGCAGATGGCATTGTCCCAAGAAATTATACAAAAATGAGACTTTCTAATAAGAAATTATTTTTCTCTGTTCCTATGGACTAGAAAGATCCCGATTTTAACATTTCCTTATATGAAATCTCCCAAAAAGGGGACATTTCATCATGTTTGTGAGCTTAAAAGTCTGTTCCTATTTTAAATTTTTTACATTAACACCAAAATGTATTTTAATAATGCTGTTTTATAAATATTGGCATAGTGTTAGCTTGATAACATTCCTAACTTTAGTTTACTTGTTTTCACTTTCCTGAGTAATTTAAAAGTTACACTGTGAAGCAGAATACTAATAATTACTTAAGCATTTCCAAAGACTTTTTTATACTAACACAATAGTTGATGATTTCCTGCACTTAAGACATATGTGAACGATATATCCATTTTTACGTTTTACTAGTTTGTTTTAACTAGACAGAAGTTAGAATATTATGCAATAAAATCAAAACACAAGTCCTACTCAGTCAAGGGGAGAGGATTAAACAGGGCCATAAATAAGGTAAAGATTATTCAGGGCCATTTTAGAATTTGCTCAGGTTATGCCCGGATAGCAATATCGTCCCCAAAGACCAGAGACCACCAGGGAGGCCGCGGCACGTGTGCAAAAGCAAAGGGCTTTATTATCAGTACGGGCTTGAGCTCGGGCTCACAGACTTCACCAGTGCAGTGGATCCGTGCTGAGAGCCCCGAACAAGGGCTGAGCAGGGTTTGTATGGGGTTTGGGGAGGAGGAGTTACAAGAAATTGTGACACAGGTACAGTGATCCAATCATTATCACATAACAGCATTGGCAGCAACTTTAACCATACACATTGTTTAGAGCATTCGTTACTTTTGGCGGGACCCAATCACAATAGTTAGAGTACCTTTAAAATCAACCAGTTACAGGGTGAGCCGAGGGTTTTGTTTGGCGACTTTTGGGTTAGTTTTAACATTAGGTAACAGGGTTCTATCTAAAGTTTCCATCTGCAGGCCTCACCCTTAGGAATGTGGAGAGTGGTAGCTGGCCTTCCCAGATTGGGTGCTGCGAAGGTGGTCCCTCTTGCTCTAGGCAATGTGTAACTGCCTGTTAGTTTCAGGGAAACTGAAATTTAGGCCTTTAAGGTCAGAGGGGAAATTTAAAGCCTGTCATGGAGTCAGTTTGGTTCAGACCTGTGTCCTTACACTCACTAATATTCATAAACAAAAAGTGTCACAAAGTTTTTAGCCTATGATTAAATACAGAGATGTAATATTTTTCACTGAAATCTTTTCTGGTATTTCAACTTAACTCAGCAACTATGTTAACTTAGATTTTATTGTTTTTACCATATATAAGTGATTTCCTTAAGCTGTAAATATCATTGGAAATAGCTAGTTTTTATTACAAAATTTTATCTGGGGATTTTTAAAATAGCTCCCATTTTCCAGTGGTAATAGCTTTATATAGATGAATTAATTCTCATTTATTAGTATCGACTCATCTGTACTTAATTTGTGCCAATGAAAATACTACTCTCAGATTTGTTCTACTATGCATTTTTTCCTCCCAAAGATAAATTAAATATATTGCACTGTGCTTACTTTTAAAAACTATCTTCGGGATTTTACATTTCATGAAGTCCTCATGTATGTGGTTTAGTTGCTTCATTTACGATGGCATTTGAATCAATTTTTGCATAAAAGATGTTGTTTTATACTATTGTTACCAAGAAAATGATTTACATATAAGTAACGTATCAGTAAATTCTACTCTTGAAACCAATATTACCTTACATGTTAACTACCTAGAATTTAAATAAAAACTTGAAGGAAAAAAAAGAAAATTATTTACATAGAGAGGAGACTGGAATTTTAACAGGACAGTCCCCAGTCTTTATTCCCTCTTGTTTAATCACATAACAAAACGAAATGTTTTACTGTTGGTACAGTGTACTGTAAACTGGGGACTAGTAGCCATGGTAACCTGGGAGCTTTGGCTGTGTATGCCAAAAGGGCAGGCGCACCTAAGTGGAATCCTGATCTACATTACAAATACATCACCATAGAGACAGAATCGTGGAATCAAGAAAGCCCAGAGTGTGACAGATGAAAACTTTTAGCTCTTCTAGCCCAACCTTGGGTGTTTTATTCAAAATTTTATGTGAACGATTCGATATCTTATTGCTCACTGTAGATGATCCACTGAAATTCATTTATTATAATAGTAAGTCAAATTTGTTACTCTTCAATCAAAAGAATTGTGTGCATTTTTTTTGAGAAATGGTAAGATTTTAGCCACTTCACAATCATATCTTGCTTTGTGGCTAGATGACTTCCACTGGGTCGTGCCAAAAGCATGTGACTTCTAAATAAGAGCTTTCGGTGTTCTATTTAAACCAGAAATCATATAATCAATCACACCATATTAAAAATAGCTGTTATACACCATTTATTTCAACTATCTGCCTATTTCTTAGTTTCCAAACACGTTCTAAAAAAATTATATTAGTTAAGTGTAGTACACAGATACATGAGTATTCTTATAATAAAGAATAGCTTGTAATACCTTGTAATATATATTTTTTACTTTTATACCTTCTATCTCACAGAATGTAGTTCCTTCTCACGTCTTCCAAGAGTGCCATGCAGAGTAGGGGGAAATATTCTATTATTCCAGATTCTATAGTCTGAAGAGGACTGCAAAGAAGCACATTAGAAGAATACAGAGCTTTGGAGGTTTTAGATTTAGTTTTGCCAATTAAAAAAAATTATAATCATAATATAAGTACATTTAGAAATTGAGTATTTAAAAAAAAATTTTGTACAATTAAATGGCAATTCCTTCCTCCCCCTGTCCACTGCAAGCAGTTTAGCATGTATCTTCCTATCATTTTATGTGCATATACATATATGTGAAATGTTGTTATAAAAATTAAGTCCTTTGTACAAAATATTCTGTCTTTTTCCCCAAATTAAATAACATGTCTTGATAGAATAAGAGCTCTCTCATTCTTTGAAATGATGACATGGTAATCCATAGTATGGGTGTATGATAATTTAACTCTTTTTCTAACTCATTGATGGATATTCAGGATCTCAGTTTTTCTTTACTGTAATATATGTGTTTCTTTTTAGTTAATGTAATCCACCTACAACAAATTATTCAGGTGTATTCATTGTGTAACTTCACATTATTCTGGTTGAAAATAAATTAATTTGTTAAGAAAATATTACTTTAGTGGCTGCCATGTTCTGGGAAAACATTGCTAAGTACTTAGGGATCAAGGAATGTAATATAGAGGTTTACCCTTAAAGGTCTTATAATATAACAGACTGCTGTAAAGAGTGATGCATCCAAGATCTCGAGCTTAATTATTCTAATCTCATGTTTTGATTTAGAAGTGCTATACAGTGCTGTCTCCCTGAAAAGATAAAAATTAATCATCCTATGGTTATTGGTTATTGTTATTTATCACATTACCACAAATTCACCAGCTTAAAACACATTTATGATATGATGAGAGAGAAGCCAAAAAATGTCCACATTTAGCCCAGAAAGCTGACCTATAACTTGTATTGTTTCAATAAAGCTTAAATATGTTTTGGTTCTGCAATCTTAAAGGATTTCATGACTGCTTGTACATCTTGCTGATAGTTAATGTTGAGCTGAATGATAGGCACCAGAGAAATCTTGTGAAAGTAGTTTTAGGGTAGAAATTCAAAGAAAATATTT
The DNA here is from genome assembly GCF_006229205.1 of Suricata suricatta. NCBI lineage: Eukaryota > Metazoa > Chordata > Mammalia > Carnivora > Herpestidae > Suricata > Suricata suricatta. The sequence continues at coordinate 78,625,947 of NC_043710.1, read as the reverse complement.
ATGACCTAATACTTCCTTCATGTCTCCTTCCCCTTAAACAAGAAGTACAGCAAAAATGCATCTCTTTCTACCCTGGGTACCAGCCCTTTGCTTATTATAAAAAAAAGCACCCTTTTTTGCACCAAAAAAATGCCTCAAGAATTCCTTCTTGATAGCTCATTTGAGACCCCACATCATTACACACATTCTGCAGGTTAGGAACCTGAACATGGCTTACCTTGGTCCTTGGTTTGTAGGTCTCTCATGAAGCTACAATCAAAACCTTAACCCAGGGTCTTACCTGAGGCTTGCATGAAAAAGGATCTGTATTTGTTAGTAGAATGCAGTTCCTTGTGAACTGTCAGACTGAGGGACTACTCTCCTTTCCAGATGTTGTTTGGAGGTAACCTCAGATCCTTGTCACACGGTCTTCTCCATTTTGTGGCTAATGAAGAGTAGCAAAAATATGCACACACATACCCCTCACTCCATCCTATGCCATGTTAGCATAAGCATATTCTGAGCTGAAGGCAGTTGTGAAGGAGATACAATAAAAGTTTTCCCTCCATCCCCAATTTGCCTAAAAGAAGGACATAAATTTATAAAGTTGTCCTCTCCTCTCCTCTCTACCAGGAAGGTTAGAAGTAAATTACCAGAATGAACTCTAGACCTTTATCAGCTCAAAGGTTGCATCAGAGAAATCTCCATAACAAATTCTACTAATCAGCCCTTTACTTCCATTTGTTCCTCCCTGTATTTACCTTCCCACAATTTGCCACCTCTGGAAACTCAAATTCCTCTTCCTTAGAGTAATGTCTCTAAAACAATATTATTCTTTTGTTAAAATGTTATATAAACCCAAATTTTAACCACCCCTTGAGTTCTTATCAGTGTGCTCCCATGTGTACGTACGATACATGTTAATAGACTTCTGTTTGTTTTTCTCTTGTTAATCTGTCTTTTGTCAGTGTAATTTATAAGGCTCCAGCTGGGAAACCTAGGAGAATAGAGAGAATTTTTTTTTTCTTTTCTCTACACTTATTTCATCAAAGCTGGCATGGGAGAATCAACAAAGAATGTCTACTAGCAGAACAGAAATTACGATCTTATGTAATGCAATCACAAAACTATATTATGTTATCTTTGCCACATTCCAATGGTTAGAAACAAGTCACAGGTCCTGTTTGTACTCAAAAGAAGGGAATTATACTGGACATGAACACTAGGAACAGGGGATCACCACCATGGGTAGGGAGGGGGAGGCTGATGCGTTTTAGAGCCTGATCACTACAATTCACAAACAAAAACTGTCAGAAAGCTTTATCTGTAATTAAATTCTAGAAGTACAGAAAACAGATATAATAGTGTTACGCCCAGATCACAATATCCCTGAAGACCAGAGACCACCAGGGAGACCGAATCAAAATGCAAAAGCAAAGGGCATTTTATTTGGGCTTAAGCTCAGGCTCACAGACTTCACCAGCACAGTGGATGCATGCTGAGAACCCCAAACAAGGGCTGAGCAGGGTTTTTATGGGGTTTGGGAAGGGGGAGTTACAAGAAATTGTGACATAGGTACAGTGATCCAATCATTATCACGTAATAGCATTGGCAACAACTTTAACCATACATTTTGTTCAGAGCGTTCGTTACTTTTGGCGGGACCCAATCACAATATTTAATGTTTCTTTGAAAATAACCATTTACAAGTTGGGCCAAGGACCCCCACGTAGGGTGAGTAACTGGTTAATCTAGTATTAAACAACAGGTAACTCTCTATGGTTTCCGTCCACAGGCCTGCCCTTAGGAATGTTAAGCATTTTAGCTGGATGCTTCTGATTGGGTGTTACTAGGGGGGTTGCCTGTTGAGCAATCTGTGCCCTTTTATTGTCTAATGATTCTGGAAACTGAAACTTAGGCCTTCAAGGACAGAAGGGAAACTTAAAGCCTGTCATGGAGTCAGTTTGTTCAGACCTGTGTCCTTTCAATAGTTGTTCAGAAACTAGAGAAAACAATGTACCAAAACAGCTAAAAAGCTATTTGTGTTACTTAGCCTAAATTGCTTATTATGGACTTACTTCCATATCTGTAAAATAAATAATGGGACTAGAGGACATCTAAGGTCCTAAACCTCTATGGTTGCCAGATTACTTTAGTGAATATCAGAGTTCATAGCTATAACATTAATTTATTATTATTATCTTTCTGGGTGAATTCAGTCACAGAATCTGCTAATAGAAGGAATCCATCAACTTTGAGATATCCTCATTTCCAAAAGCTATTAAAAATATTCACAATATGACTAGCAGTAATTTTTTTGTTTGGCATATGCAGAATGCTGATTTACAGTCATGTTTCAGAAAGTACCTCCCACTGTTGTAAAACACAAACATAGAACTCTGGGCAATGGAAAACCACGTCAGTGTGAGCTGCTGGCCTGCCTCTATGAGCACTATTTAAGAAGAGCTATGGATCTACTGAGAGGGAAGGGAAAAAATAATTATTTTCTGTTTCACTCAGAAAAAAGAACTACGCTCTGAACCAGATACTTCCCAGATACTTCCAAACTAAAGATACAGAAAATGGATCCCAGTGAAACTTAAGGGACCACACATAAGTGGAATCATAACCAAGAGACTCACTAGACAGCAGTATAAAGCCACAGGATTTGAATTAAAAAGGTGGCAAAGACAAAGAGTATGCTCTGCATTGGCAAGTTCTTAAAGGCGAGAAACATTAGATTCTATCAAAACAATAGAAGAAGCTGCTTGCACAGTGTCTGAATAAGCAAGCGGAACAAAGTCTACCTAAAAAGAGAGCAAAAACAAACTGAAATTATCCCACGGTGGTATAAATCCCACTGGGCATTCTTTTTGGATGCATTCTTAAACTTGGAACTGGTGGGAAAGAATGTATAAAAATAATTTCTAAGAAACAAATTCAACTTTCAAATCATCATTCTTTTACAAATTTAAAAATTTACAATTTTCTTTTACAATTGCATGTCATTTTCTAGAAAGTCAGGTTGACTTTGCTATCGTATCAATCAAAGTAATTCTATCTTGAATTTTAGCTTTGATTGCATTCTCCTTGTTATGTTTCCTTAGTCATCCTGCTGGATAATAAATCTGTAGTCTCTGTATGTGTGTGAGTTTTGAACTTCCTTTCTCTTGTTTCCTTGAGTTCTGCCATTCTGATTTACTGAAAGGTATTTGAAATGACACCTTGAACTTTTGCAGTTGAAGAATAATTCTGCCTGAGTCTTCTCTAGGTGTCAGGAGAAGCCCATTCTCCCTGTGGGACTGCATAAGTAGTAAAGAGAGCAGAAGGGAACTTCTTTCGCCTGGCTCCCAGAGGTCTCCCCAGACTGAACCTGTAGAGGGGAAACATTTTCTGTAAGTCAGCAGCTGATGTCTCCAAATCTAAGACAGCTCTATTGAACCGGGAAGCTGTAATGAACCAGAATACCCATGGGAAGTTTCATGACTCTGAACAGCGCCAGACAAGCACCTCTCACAGAACAGGGGGGCTTTAACTGTACAGGTACCCCTGGGGTCACAGGTGAATTAGTTTGGCATTTCATGGGTATGCTTCCAAAGATAAAAGCAATCAGTTTTGGAAATGTCAACAACAATATTTAAGGGGCGCCTGAGGGGCTCAGTCGGTTGAGCGTCTCGCTTCAGCTCAGGTCATGATCTCACGGTTTGTGGGTTCAAGCCCCGCGTCGTGCTCTGTGCTGACAGCTAGCTCAGAGCCTGGAGCCTGCTTCTGATTCTGTATCTCCCTCTCTCTCTGACCCTTCTCTGCTCGCACTGTCTCTCTCTGTCTCTCAAAAATAAATAAAAAACATTAAAAAATTTTTAAAAACCCAACAGTATTTAAGACACTAATTTAAAATGAGGAAAAAAAACACCCCAGAATTTTAGATTTAGAACAGAGCTTTGGAGTTCTGCGCTTCTTAGACTTTCTTGCATGTTGTTAAAAGATAAACTGAGGCATGTTAAAAATGTTAAGATTTTATTTGACCCTAAATCAATTCCAATCAGGCAGGGCCAAAACTGGACGTGTTTAGGAATGTTCTACCAACAGGAGCTTGAACATGGACTTTTATAGAGAAAAGGTGGAAGTAAAGTGAGGAAATTATTGATTGCCTATAGCCAAAATGGCTGTGATTTAGAAATTTTGAGGTCACCACAGCATTAGAGTCATATTGGTCTAAAGACCTCCTGATGTAATTAATTTAGTGATGTGAATCACTTTGGATCTTGTTAATATGCAGATTCTAATACAGCGGGTCTGACTGAGGCCCAACGTTTTTTGGTATGTCTAATAGGATCTAGGCTGACCACACTTAGACAAACAAGGGTCTAGTTTAACCCTTCATTTGTAGCTGTTTAAGGATTGCTTAGAGTTAGGAAGATAGTTGGCAATAGAACCAAGACTAAAAGCTAGATTTACTGTTTTTCTTTGCCAAATATTTTTATAACATCCTTTCTCTTTTTGTCATATCCTCCAATACTTAACATCACTAAGTCAATATATGTAGATTATAAAGGTATCCAGTTTACTACCTATGCTAGAGGGTATGAATTATAATCATTGGAGAATTTCACCTCATTAACATTTTTTCATTGAAGATAGAACTGAGTTTTCATATTTTCCTTAACTAAAAGGTGCTTGATTATTTCTGAATGCCTTAGTTAATAAGAAGCATAGGAAAAAAATTGAGAAATTACAAATTTCAACCACATATGTGAAATCTTTGGCAAACCACATAGCTGGAAATAAAACTTATACTTTATAACTACTTCTACATGAACATTAACACATAAACACATAAAGAAAAATAGTGAAAGGAGAATAATGAGAAAGAGAGGATTGGAAAGACACAGGCAATGTTGTGAAGTAGAATACTGCTTTATCCATCACCGAAGCAAATGAACACAAAGAGGCAAAGACTTTGAAAAGTGTATTCCAATAATGCCATATCTAAAGCAGAAAGAAGGAAAGATAACACAAGAGTTCCATATCCCAGTGTGGAATTCTTATGCCCAGATCGACTGCAATATTCCTGAAGACCAGAGACCACCAGGGAGACCGAGTCACACATGCAAAAGCAAAGGGCGGTTTTATTACAGCTTAAACTTGGGCTCACAGACTTCACCAATGCAATGGATCTGTGCTGAGAGCCCTGAACAAGGGCTGAGCAGGGTTTTTATTGGGTTTGGGAAGGAGAAGTTACAGGAAATTGTGACATAGCTACAGTGATCCAATCATTAGCGCATAACAGCATTGGCAGCCATTCTAACCATACACATTGTCCAGAGTGTTCGTTACTTTTGGCGGGACCCAATCACAATATTTAGTGTTTCTTTGAAAATAACCAATTACAGGGTGGGCCAAGACCCCCACGTGGGGTGAGTAACTGGTTAATCTAGTATTAAATAACTGATAACTATCCATGGTTTCCATGTACAGGCCTGCCCTTAGGAATGTTAAGGGTGTTAGCTGGCCGCTTCTGATTGGGTGTTTCGAAGGTGGTCTCTCCTGCCTTGGGCAGGGTGTAACTGCCTGATAGTTTCGGGGAGACTGAAACTTAGGCCTTTAAGGTCAGAGGGGAATCTTAAAGCCTGTCATGGAGTCAGTTTGGTTCAGACCTGTGTCCTTTCAAAATCACAGATCGACTCTTTAAAACAACCAAGTTGATTTCAATTATTTGGCTTGAATATATTGGTTGTCTGTAAGTTCAGTAATTTAATCATTTGAATATGGAACATCGCCTAAAAGCAGGGCTGAAAATTCTTTCAGAAAGGGAGGTCTCTTTTCCCTCCCAGGGCCCAATATAATTCTCACAAAGGAGTGCACACGGAGAAAATGTTGAACGTGATTTTCTGGGTCAAGCTCTGCATTACAACAAATATGGATTCAACCAGAAAAGTAAGCTTTAAATTGCTTATTTAAAAAAAATTTTTTTTTTGTAACCACAGTTTCTTTTTGCTGCTGCTTACATTGTTACACAAGCAAATAAATCCTTTTAATTGGCCTGCTCCCAGGGCAAATAGCTCACCCCAGTAAGTAATCATGTGGAAGTGTGGAAACTGAGGAGGTGGGGTGCATCCTGCTGAACAATCTTTGCTTTTAGTTTACCAATGGATTTTAAAAGGCCGCATTGTAACTTGGCATTAAATATTTACGAATTATATTAAGGTAAGATTGATTCATTTAACAGACATAATGGAGTGGGGAAGCCGCATGGAGTGACTAAAGGGCTTCACAGTGGGAAATCCTTGCTAGCAGGCATCAATCCGCACCTGGTAATGGCCATGAATAGGCTCGCAGTCTTGCTATTTAAATAAATTGATGTGCAATTCATCTGCTGTTTAGAGCCATTGGAAATGCACTGCACTAACTCTATTCCTTGGCAAGCATCCCAATTAAGTGCCTGGGTCATTTATTAGAATGCCAAGTGCAGTTCAAGTTACTACCCAGTTTTTACCATTTACCAAAATGGCAATTTGTTCTGAAAGGGGCTATAAGGGGTGGGGATGAGGGGGTGGAGCAGCAGGTGTAGTAGAAAAAAGCCCTGGATTCAGATGGGTGCAGTTCAAATTCTGACTTCACCACTAGAAGCATATGTCATTGAATCTCCCCAAAGTTTTTTTGTTGTTTGTTTTTTTATCTCTATAACAGAAAGAATAATATGCGTGTGTTACCTACTTGTGAGGCACAAAACGGTATAATAAAAGTGAAGACACATTTTAGTTTAGAAAGTGCTATTCGAAATTTTGACTTATCACTACAAATGTAATTCTTGCCAGCGTACCATAAGTGCCTTCCATTCATTTCCCCTAGTCTTCTACACTGTTCCCTCTCCTCCCGTTTCTGTCTTGATCAGACAATCTCAGAGTGGGGAGGAGAATAAAAGTGTCAACCTTTTAAAAAGCTTACATCTTATAAGACGCATAGGTTTGTATTTCTTTTGCTAAAATGTTCAGACAAGTCTTGTACTTTAATTAACCACTTCTTGGTGATATATAAATCAGTAAGAGAGCACTTTAAGAGCACGTAAAGTTGGTATGTTCGTAATGAGCAGCTAGCTAATTTGAAATTTTTATTTATTTCATAATGACTTTTAATAGATTTATGTTGATTGCAGTTATTTTGAAATGTGCCAATTTTCCTTCCCTCTTGCCCAATTGGATGTGTTTGGTGAATTGGTCATGAAATATAGAAATGTGATTTATGTCTTTTAGTTTTAGAGAAATAGAACTTAAAACAAATTAAATTCATGCTTTTCATTGAAAAAGAAGTTCTAAAACACAAAGTGCTTAAAGAATTGTTTCCTATTGAAAAATTTGAAACAAGTAATACTATGTGCTATAACCACTTGTGGTCCACGTTTCTCTACTGATTCAATTAAACAAAGTGCAAGTAGCCCACTAAAATGCCATTGATAGAAATGTATATTAAGAATTGTATTAATTTAGATTGTTTAATATTTTAATCCCTTAGTTGTTTCCTTTTTAAATTACCTTGTGCACATTATTTATGTATTATTATTATTTTTTTTAATTTTTGAGAGACAGAGAGACAACGTGAGCAGGGGAGGGTCAGAGAGAGAGGGAGTCACAGGATCTGAAGATAGGATCCAGGCTCTGAGCTAGTGGTGAGCACAGAGCCTGATGCGGGGCTCGAACCCACGAATCATGAGTTCATGACCTGAGCTTAAGTCAGACGTTTAACCGACTGAGCCACCCAGGCGCCCCAACCTTGTGGCACATTATTAAAAATAATTAGTAAGGTAGTTGAATACAGTTTGCTGAATGTTACTTAATCATTACCGTCTAATACTCTTCAGCATCCTTTGTGATTAACTCTGATGTCCACCTCGGCCAAATTAAGTTATTTCCATTGAGGCCAAGCAGTGTAATGATAATTCAACTATATTCAGTGAGACCCTAAGTGACCTTCTACATAGCAAAGTGATATTTTCTAAACCTTTCACTATACTCGGGCAATTGTCATTATATGAACTATAACTCATCTGTCTACTCAGCCTTCCTCTACTGATTTTTATCTTTCTTGGCTAACCATCACCAGAATAATGATTTCTACAGGAATCTAGTTGGTATCAAGTTCTTTTTGCTTGGGAATCAGCATGTGCAAAGAAGTATTGGTATACTGATAAAGTTTAGTGGAAAAATAGCTGCCACTCTCTTCCCAGTTTTAGTTGGAACAGAATTTCTAATATTTCTCAACTAAACATTCTTCACAAGATAATAAGAAATAGTGGCAGAGGCTGATGAGATAGGATACTGCTAAAACAGACTGCTGCCTATCTGGATTTTTGAAATGAATAGATGCTCAAGTCTCTGGTTAATTTTTTATGTAATAAAAATTCAACAGAACTCACAAATCTCTTCTTTAGCTCCTCCACCTCTCTCTACAGTGCTGTAATTCTGTAGTTATATTTTTGTTAAAATATGGGCTTCAGGGGTGCCTAGGTGCTCACTCGGTTAAGTGTTTGATTTTGACTTAGGTCATGAGCTCTCAGTTTGAGAGTTCGAGTGCTGTGCCGGCCTCTGTGCTGATGGCTCAGAGCCTGGAGCCTGCTTCAGATTTTGTCTCCCTCTCACTCTCTGCCCCTTCCCATTCACACTCTGCCTCTCTCTCTCTCTCTCAAAAATAAATGAACATAAAAAATTTAAAATAAAACTATTGTCTTCAATATGTAAAAAATCATGCCACTTACACAAATATAAAATGAACACATGCCAAGATTTTATTAATCTTATTAATTAATGAGGGAACCATTAAAATTTTACAACTCATTCAAAGTAGAACCTGACAAACAGACCTGTACAGGCAATCTGGAATGATGAAATGGATTTGCTAACAGATGCAAAACTAAACATCCTATGGGCACTAAGGTAATGTTTGGAACCATTTTTGCTATAGGGTTGATAGTCATTCTATCTCTACCAGACAAAATATAATTGCATTTTCAGGACAAGAATCATTTGTATTATCATCAATTTTCTACAGCGTAAGGAATTATAAAAAATAGCTTAGTCAAAGACAATATAAAAGGAAGACCCTTAGAGCATCGGATACCTCTAAAGAATTTGCTAGACCACACCCAGCATTTCATTATAAGAGATTCAGTGATCTTCTGCCCATTTCAAAGTCTTTCATAATTAGTCCTAACATTTGTAACTGGATTATACTATTGTAATCATATCAAGATTCTCCAGCTTCATGTCCACTAAAGGGTCAAGCTCCTTGACCACTAGAAGCCATTACCAGTTATGAGTACTTTTTCTATATTTCATCTTTTTGCTTTCACATCTATGGTCCTCTTACTAGCCACACCCCACTTCCATCTCCCAAAAATGCATGAGTAAGCACTCTTGGAACTATAGTCTGTAATGCAAACATTTTATTAATGTTACTAATACAACATCATGAATATAAAAGAAAAGAGAATCTCTAAAAGAGCTCAAACAATGGCTTTATCTTTAGAGTATCTCTAGGTTTGAGAAAGAGAAAAGAGAAAAATGCATTCCTACTAAAAATAGAACAGCAAATGGATGGAGTTTCACTCTCTTTTTATACTCTGGCCCTATGAATATGTAACTTAGTCTGTTTTCATTCTTCCACCAGATAACTCTCGGCCTCTGTTCCAGAATGTCCTACTGTCACTCCTTCTTTCTTGCAAACATTTTCAGGAAAGGGAGGACTTCAGCACAGTCAATTTCTGACTACTCCATGGAAAATTTATTTGGCTAGCTAGATCCCAAACAAACCCAGCCCTATTCATACTGCCATAATCAGAGACTCACACATTGAGACCGACTAAATTTGGAAAACCAGTGCTGAGAGTTCAGGTGTCAGAAATCTAAATGAACACACTTAGGAATCATGTATAAAGATACCTGCCATAGGGCCTTGAACCTGGAATGCCAATTTATAATAGGGCTTTGACCTGGGCAGATAACCAGAAGGAATAATGGAAACATGGGCTAAAGATTACTTGGATCACATGAGGGTCAATAGCCATGTTATTTTAGTCACAAAGATGAATCCCAGGCTAAGGTCTACATGAGAAATAGCCCATGGAAGATACAGCAACAGAGACTTTGGAGTATTCCAAAAAGCCAAGACAGATGAAGGGAATGTGGACAATAGACTGGAGGCCAGAGGCCAGAGGCCAGAAGGGGACAGTAAGCCTGAATTAAAACTAAAAAGCTTGTCTGGTTATATGTTTCTCTGGATCATGGTTTTTCTCCATTGCAAGCAGTATGTGTATGGAGGAGGGTGAGTTTCTGGATGCTTAATATGATGTTTTTCTGTATTACAGATTTGTCGGATTGGTAGAGAGTAAGGAGGAGGCAAGCAACTTGTAAGAAATATTGTCTCTGAGGTAACTTATAATTTTTATAACTAAAAACTCCCAAGGAGGCATGGCATTTAGAAGCATAATTACTTACCACTGAGGTTTTAAGTGTATAGTGCAGAGCCTACTGTGAAGTTCTGCCCTCAGATACAGGACCTCTTATGAGTCCAGGTGATTAGTGAACCTGCTGCCAAATATCTGTACCTATCAAGAAGCCTTTGTGGATTCATAAATCATGAAAAACAGTGTCTTAAATTTTAACTTTATTTTCCCTCTTGGAGCAATAAAGTCAATAAAAGTATGGTTCATTTACCCTTAAATAATTAAAATCTTGGGTTTTAATAGCTACTAGCTTTTGAGAGAGTCAATCGAATCCACTTTAAAACCTCCATTTGAAGGCAACAATTCTGTGTCAGATGTTTAGACTAAGTCTACCCTACAATTTCTGACCATTTGTTCATTCAAGTAGAATTTGCAACATATTTTTAAGTAGATACAGCAAATTTTTCTATTACAATTTTCAAGAACTAATGATATATTATGAGCACTTTAAATTAAGCTGAATTCTTAGGTTCTTGTGGGCTATCTCTGAAGCTGGGTTTTGTGAAGGAAAGATTTCCGAAGTGATGATCTTTCCCAGTAAACAGAGGTGTAAAGAAGAGGAAGGCTTAGAATTTGGGGGAATGTCTGTAATAATCAGTATTGTAATCTTATAAACTTAACTAGTACCATTATAGTGGCTTTAAAGGAGCACTGACCTGTTGAGTATAGAAACTTCAAAAATTGCATTGCATTGCCTTCTAAATTTAAAAATAGATTTAAAAAGCCTTAAAATTTATCAAAATGTTTCTTAGCCTATTAAACAAAATAAGACAATTCTGTATTGAGTCATCTATGTTAATGGAATCATTTGGGTTTTGGTGTAGGACTATTATAAAAAGTTTGTAATTTGGGCAATCTGTAACTTATAATACTCAATATTGAAAAATTAAAAAAATATTTGTTTCGCAATGTTTGAATCAATTCATATACTGTATAAAGAAAATAATTTTTGGTGAAAACCGATTATTTTGTAATTTGTTACCTAAAATTATCATTAAAGGAAATTAGAACTTCCCTTTTCTGTGAGATGGCCAAGATGATGGAGTAGCACGGAAATTCTCAGCTTCTCTTATCCCTGAAATGTAGATAGATCAGAACCAAACAATTTTGCATGCCTAGGAAACTGACCTGAGAATTAACACAACACTGCATAACTTGAGCTAAGGAACTCGGCAAGTACATGGTGCAGAGAGGTGAACTAGGGGAGAGAGAAGTCATGGAGGGTAGGGTGCTGTTTTTGCAAGAAGAGAATAGGGAAGTGATGGGGGAGTAGAGTACATCTGGAGAGCAGGAAAAGTACTCCCCCAAAAGTAGCTTGAGAGAAAGAGAAAGAGTAGAAACACTCACAAGGGACTGAAAAAGAAATCTGTTCCCCAAAATCATTGATGGGGAGAAAGGAGAAATACCATTAGGATTCTATAAACTAGGGAGTGCACAGTTGGAAATCCTGGAGCTCAATATCTGGTGGTGCTCTGGTGGGGAGGAAGGGCAAATCCACAGGAGCAGGCAGTGAGACCCAAGGGGTTGATGGGCCATGCAGGGAGAAGCAATTCTCCGGCTTGGAGGGCATTTGGTGCAGGTTGTATGGCCTCCCCACAGGCAAAGGTCCCTGTGGACTCTGGAGAAAAGCCACATTTGCTGGTTTTGGAAGAAAGATGCCAGAGTGTGGTGAAACCTGGTGCTGGCTGTGTTGTGATTTGCCATAATCTCTGAATCTCTGCAGCTGTCCAACCATACAAATGTTTTCTGGGACAAGCCAATACCTGGCCATTGCTTAGCCAAACTCCTCCCCAGAGGGTTGGAACAGGTTCAAGCTGCAGGGCTCTCTGAAGTCAGGGGTTTGGAAACAGTCCCATCTGAGATGAAATTTGGGAGGAGTTGCCACCTGGCAGGCTGACGGCCCAGACATGGATACTTTAGAAGCAGGGAGTGGACAGAAGCCTGAGATAAAGGAGAGGTGCTTGATTGTGGGTCAGTGAGAGCACAGAATTCCTGTGCCAGAGACTAGTGAAGTTAAAGAGAGAGAGAAAAATGGGTAGAAGGATTATGTGAGCAAATCATAGCAGAAAACTTTCCTGACTTGGGGAAAGACACAGACATCAAAATCCAGGAAACACAGAGGACTCCCATTAGATTCAACAAAAACCGACCATCAAGAAGGTATATCATAGTTAAATTCACAAATTACACAGAAAAAAAAAAGAATTACGAAAGTAAGAAGGGGAAAAAAAGTCCTTAACCTACAAGGGAAGACAGATCAGGTTTGCAGCAGACCTATCCACAGAGACTTGGCAGGCCAGAAAGGAGTGGCAGGATATATTCAATGTGTTGTATTGGAAAAATATGCAGCCAAGAATTCTCTATCCATCAAGGGTGTCATTCAAAATAGAAAAAGAGATAAACAGTTTCTCAGAAAAACTAAAACTAAAGGAGTTTGTGACCACTAAACCAGCCTTGCAAGAAACTTTAAGGGGAACTCTCTGAAAAGAGAAAAGATGAAACAAAAGAAAAAAAGACCAAAAGTAATAAAGGCTAGAAAGTACCAGAGAACATCACTAGGAACTCCCAACTCTATAGGCAACACAATGGAAATAAATTTATATCTTTCAGTACTCACTTTAAAAGTCTAAATGCTCCAATCAAAAGACATAGGGTATCAGATGGATAAGAAAACAAGATCCATCTATATGCTGTTTACAAGAGACCCATTTTAGACATAAAGACACCTTCAGATTGAAAGTAAGGGAATGGAAAACCATCTGTAAAGCCAAAAAAAGCCAGAGTAACCATACCTATATCAGACAAAGTGATTTATAAATAAAGACAGTAACAAGAGATGAAGAAGGGAATTATATTATGATTAAGGAGTTTATCCACCAAGAAGATCTCACAATTGTAAATATTTATGCTTCCAATATGAAATCCCCCAAATATATAAATCTATTAATCAAAAATATAAAGAAACTCACTGATAATAATACTATAATAATAGGGGACTTCACCCCTCTACATACAGCAATGGACAGACTATCTAAGCAGAAAACAAGGAAACAATGGCTTTGAGTGACACACTGAACCAGAAGGACTTAACAATTATATTCAGAACATTTCATCCTAAAGCAGCAGAATACACATTCTTTTTGAATGCACATGGAATGTTCTTCAGAATAGATCACATACTAGAACACAAATCAACCCTCAACAACCACAAAAAGATCAAGATCATATCATGCATATTTTCAAACCACAACTATGCAATTTGAAATCAATCCAAGAAAAAACTTGGAAAGACCATGGATACTTGTAGATTAAGGAATATACTACTAAAGAATGAATGGGTTAACAAAAAAATTAAAGTAGAAATTAAAAGGTACATGGAAGCCAATGAAAATCATAACATGACAGTCCCAAACCTCTGCAATGTGGCAAAGGTGGTCATAAGAGGGAAATATATAGCAATCCAGGACTTCCTAAAGAAGGAAGAAAGTCTCAGAAACACAACCTAACCTTACACTTTAAAAAGCTGGAAAAAAAGAGCAAAGAAAGCCCCAAAGCAGTAGAAGAAGGGGAATAATAAAGGTTAGAGCACAAATCAATAATGTTGAAATTAAAAAACAGAACAGATCAAGAAAATCTGGAATTAACAAAATTAATAAACCCCTTGCCAAAATGATCAAAAAGAAAAAAAGGAAAAGACTCAAATAAATGTAAATAAGAATGAAAGGGGAGAGACCACAACCAAACACTGCAGAAATACAAACAAAATAAGAGAATATTATATGCCAATAAATTGGGCAATCTGGAAAAATGGACAAATTCCTAAAACATATAAACTACCATCACTGAAACAAGAAGAAATAGAAAATTTGAACAGACCCATAACCAGTAAAGGAATTGAATTAGTAATAAAATAATCTCCCAAAAAAACAAGATTCCAGGGCCAAATGGCTTTCCAGGGGAATTCTACCAAACATTTAAAGAAGTGTTAACACTTTTCTTTTGAAGCTGTTCCATAGAATAGAAATGGAAGGAAAACATCCAAATTCATTCTATGAGACCACCATTACCTTGATTCCAAAACCAAAGTCTCCCACTAAAAAGAACTACAGACCAATTTTCCTGATGCACACGGAGGCAGAAATTCTCCACAAGATACTATCCAACCGGATCCAATAATATATTAAAAAACTTATTCACCATGGCCAAGTGGGATGCAGAGTTGGTTCAATATCTGCAAATCAATCTATGTGATACATCACAATAATAAAAGAAAAAAATCAGAACCTCATGATCCTCTCAATAGATGCAGAGAAAGCATTTGACAAAACACAACATCCTTTCTTGATAAAAACCCTCAAGAAAGTAGGGATAGAAGGATCATACCTCAAGATTACAAAAGCCATATATGAAAGACCCACTGATAATGTCATCCTCAATGGGGAAAAGAAGATTTTCCCCTAAGGTCAGGAATATGACAAGGATGTCCACTCTCACCACTGTTATTCAACATAGTGTTAAGTCCTAGCCTTAGCAATCACACAACACAAGGAAATAGAAGGCATCCAAATTGGCAAAAGAGGAAGTCAAACTTTCACTCTTTGCAGACAACATGATACATTATGTGGAAAACCCAAAAGACTCCACCAAAGAACTGTTAGAACTGATCCAAGAATTCAGCAAGTCACAGGATATAAAATCATTGCACAGAAATCAGTTACGTTTCTATACACCAATAATGAATCAACAGAAAGAGAAATCAAGAATCGATCCCATTGACAATTGCACCAAAAGCCATAAAATACCTAGGAATAAACATAACCAAAGAGGTGAAAAATGCATACACTGAAAACTATAGAAAGCTTATGAAAGAAATTGAAGAAGACACACACACACACACACACACACACACACACAAATGGAAAAACACTTCATGCTCATGGATTGGAAGAACAAATACTGTTAGAATGTTGATACTGCCCCAAACAATCTACATATTTCAATGCAATCCCTATAATAATAACACCAACATTCTTCACAGCTAGAACAAACAATCCTAAAATTTGTATGGACCCAGAACAGACCCCAAATACTTAAAGCAATCCTTAAAATGAAAACCAAAGCTGGAAACATCACAATCTTGGACTTCAAGATGTATTACAAAGCTGTAATCATCAAGACAGTATGGTACTGGCACAAAAACAGGCACATAGATGAATGGAACAGAATGGAAAACCCAAAGGAAAACCTGGGTGGCTCAGTCGGCTAAGCATTCAAAATCAGCTCAGGTCTTAGTCTTGCAGTTCAGGAGTTTGAGCCCAACTTTGGTTCAGGTTATGATCTCATGGTTCATGGATTTGAGCCCTGAATGGGGCTTTGTGCTGACAGCTCAGAGCCTGGAACCTGTTTCAGATTCCATATCTCCCTCTCTCTCTGCCCCTTCCCCACCCATGCTCTGCTTCTCTCTCTCTTAAAAATACATAAACATTAAATTTTTAAATGATTAGAGAACCCAGAAATGGACCTATAAATATATCACCAACTAATATTTGACAAAGCAGAAAAGAATATTCAATGGAATAAAGACAGACTCTTCAGTAAATGGTGTTGGGAAAACTGGACAGTGACATGCAGAAGAATGAACCTGGACCAGTTTCTTAGACCATACACAATAACAACCACAAAATGGATGAAAGTCCTAAACGTTAAGAAAGGAAGCCATAAAAATCCCAGAGTAGAAAGCAGGTAAATATCTCTTTGACCTCAGCTGCAGCAACTTCTTACTCAACGTGTTTTGGAGGTAAGGGAAACAAAAGCAAAAATGAACTAATGGGACTTCATTAAGATAAAACCTTCTGCATTGTGAAGGAAATAATCAACAAAACTTAAAGAGAACTGATGGAATGGGTGAAGATATTTGCAAATGACATATCAGATAAAGCATGAGTATCCAAAATCTACAAAGAACTTTCAAACTCAAGACCCAAAAAACCAAATAATCCAATGAAGAAATGGGAAAAAGATATGAATAGTCACTTTTCCAAAGAAGACATCAGGTGGCTAACAGATACATGAAAAGATGCTTAATATCGTTCATTCATTAACAGGGAAATACAAATCAAAACCACACTGTCAGTCAGAATGTTAGTCAGAATGGCTAAAATTAACAACATAAGAAACAGCAGGTGTTGGCGAGGATGCAGAGGAAGGGGAACCCTCTTACACTGTTCGTGGAAATAGAAACATGGCACAGGCACTCTTGAAAACAGTATGGAGTTTTCTGAAAAAATTAAAAGTAGAACTACCCTACAACCCAGAAATTGCACCACTAGGTATTTATCCAAAGGATACGGGTGTGCTGTTTTGAAGGGGCACATACACCCCAATGTTTATTGCAGTGCTATCAACAACAGCCAAAGTATGGAAAGAGCCCAAATGTCCATCAACTGGTGAATGCATAAAGAGGATGTGGTACATATATATACAATGGGATATTACTTGGCTGTCAAAGAGAATGAAATCCTGCCATTTGAACAATGTAGCTGGAACTAGATGGTATTATGCTAAGTGAAATTAGTCACATTATCATATAATTTCATTCATATGTGGAATTTAAGATACAAAACAAATTAATATGAGAAGCAAAGCAAAAAATATATATAAAAACTGGGAGAGAGACAAAACAAGAGATTCTTAATATAGAGAACAAACTGAAGGTTGCTTAAATGGGTAAGTGGTATTAAGGAGGACATTTGTTTTGATGAGCACTGGGTGTTATATGTTAGGTGATGAATTACTATATTCTACTCCTGAAATCATTATTGCACTATATGCTAACTAACTTAGATGTAAATTTTGAAAAATTATAATTGAAAAAACAAAAACAGGAAGAGTTTATATTCTTCAGGCAAGGACAATATAGTAGAATGAAATTTTTTTCTTTCAATTTTCTTATAATGAAAGTAATGCATATGATTTTTAGAAATGTATATGCACAAAATAAGAAAATAAAATTAATATTAATTATGTAATAAAAAAGAAACTTCCCTTTTCGGCCTCCTTCTGCCTATAAAAGCCCTCCATTCTGTACAGTTCCGAGTTCCTTTCTACTCGCTAGTTGAAACCCATTTGATTCAAGAATCATTGAATAAATCCAATTAGATCTTCAAAAAAAAAGGAAATTAATTTATAGTCTGTTCATGCAAGGTTGTTAAAATAGATATTTTCAGCCTGGATAATTTTGTAATGTGATGAATGTTGACAAAAATATATTATACAGGGGTGCCTGGGTAGCTTAGTCGGTTAAGCATCTGAATTCGGCTCAGTTCATGATCTCGTGGTTCACGAGTTTGAGCCCTACGTGGGGTTCTGTGCTGACCGGTCAGAGCCTGAAACCTGCTTCAAATTCTGTATCTCTCTCTCTCTATCTGCCCCTCCCCCCACAAAAATAATAAGCATTAAAAAAATAAAAAAAATACAAATGAGTTCTGTTGTTTCCATTACTTATTCCATACAAACAGATGCCTGAGGAGACCTGGCTAAGTAGGCTAATTATTTAATACTAATAATTATATACACAGATTACAAAGCAATTGAAGTCAGTGATACCTTCTACATAGTCCCTGTTGCTTAAGCTCTCTGTATACTTTAGTTTCTTCATTCATAATAATTGATTTTATCACTGGACTGTTTTGAGGATTAAATAAATCAATATATGGAAAATTTAGGTACTGGGACATATACAATGCTTAATAAATAATGTTTACTATATCATAAATAATGTTTATTATTATATAATTATTTGCATTATTGGCTGCTCCATTCAAATCCACTTGTGTTCTGGCCTCACCTAGATTGTACTTATTCCTTCACACCTTCTTCATCATCTGTCTATGGAACAAGTACCTTCCTTTCAGTTTTCTTTTTTAAGTTGTGAAATGTTCCCTGAGCCAAAGCTGTTCTGTTCTGCAGGTTGCACTTTGAGCAACTCCAGGGTGCACCCTTTACCTATAGTCATCATATTTGGAGCGTTATTATGATAATCTGGCAGATATCACAAAGTATCTGAAAAAAGGTGTTCATAATAATTTGTACAAAGTCAGCTTTTGGGCTAGTGGAGCTGCAATTATTCATGATCATTGAGCTTTCACTAATTTCCAAGTGCAAATGAGATAGACAAAGGTAGACTTAGCCTGTATTCTCTTTGAGGATGGGGAAGTTGGTGGATGAGAAATATTTAAATGAAGATCAAATGACCTTTAATATAAGAGTGAAGTTGCATCAATTTTGGTATGAATTTTAGGATAGGAAATCTTACAATCCTGTCGGTTGTATTGCTCAAAGCCATGCTTGAGACCTTGATCTGCAGCCCCTGTAATTAAATAGCCTTCAAAAAACAATAGGACCTTATACTAATCTTTTGAATATCAACTTCCTCATTTTAAAATTGGGCTAAAAGCACTTGTTGTGAATGTCTAATTCTGAAAATCAGAAAAGCTCATACTTGGGAAAGAAACTCGAAAATGTAAGAATATTATTATAATTTGTTCTACATATTTTGGAAGAAGTTCCCTTGATTTTTTTTTCTAATAATTTGCTTTTATCTATTTTCTTTCTACTTCCTTCTTGAAAGCCTACATGGGGCATAATTAAGCAAATGACAGCTCTAGCTTGCAGTTTGTGGTGTCAAAGCAGCTGTTAAAAGCTACATCTCAGGGGGTGACTGCTTGGCTCAGTTGGTTAAGCGCCCACCTTTGGTTCAGGTTATGATCTCATGGTTCATGGGTTTGAGCCTCGAATGGGGCTTTGTGCTGACAGCTCAGAGCCTGGAGCCTGCCTTGGATTCTGTGTCCCCCTCTCTCTCTGCTCCTATTCCACTGGTGTTCTGTCTCTGTCTCTCAAAAATAAATACACATTAAAATAAAAACCTCCATCTCAGGAAAGAACTCAATCTGATTTCCAGTTTAATGAAACCCCCTAAAAGGGGGCTTGCCATATATGAAACAGAGAATCTTGACAAGAAAACATGTTTGAAGAGGTTGGTGGGAAGCGGACCTTGAAGTGATTCCTGAGCCAAAGAGTCACCTGTGGCAAACATTATTCTAGTATATTTTGCTGCTCCTGTGACTCCAGACTAATGTGTACTGGGAGCTCTCGGAGGCATAGCCCTGAGCGGACACAATCCAAGTGCTTTAATATCATGGGCACTAAAATTCAAACTGACACTTGAAGAATCTGAACATTTGGTTCTTGGATTAAAAGAGACAGCTTGTTCCTTTCCACGAACACATGGTATCCTAGACTAAAGACTGAGCAACACTGAATTTAGTAAGCAAGGCTTAAGTGGAACATAAGTTGATGTTTTAATAGAATGAGAATGGATGCTCCCAGTTCTCATAAACATTCATTTTTTCAGCTCATGTGCACCTTTTCTCGGGGATGAAATCAATCTTTTTGAAATGAGGAAATGAACTGTGTCACTAGCCCTCGGAGTTATGAGTGAAAAATATGGTGGATGTTCAGCCTCACATAGGTGCAGCAAATAATTTAGCCTACGGGAAATGTTATGTCAGCCCCTCAAATGCGTTTAGCCTGTATTTACAAAATATCATACTAAATTTCAATTCTTTAAGATTTCAACATATCCTGCCGATTTCTAAAATCCTCTTTTTATTTTTTTATTTTTATTTTTTTT
>NC_043710.1:78581135-78605679 GCF_006229205.1 Suricata suricatta | reverse complement strand
TCAAGAGACTATGGATGCTGGCGAGGGTGTGGAGAGACGGGCACCCTCCTACACTGTTGATGGGAATGTAAACTGGTGCAGCCGCTCTGGAAAACAGTGTGGAGGTTCCTCAAAAAACTATCCACAGAACTCCCCTATGAACCAGCAATAGCCCTGCTAGGGATTTACCTAAAATCCTCTTTTTAAAAATGTGAGAATAGCCAGTGATTTTTATGGCTGTTTTCTTTTAAAAAAGCAAAATCCTAGATCTTTATAGCCAGAAAGTACCTTAGAAATTATGTAGTCAAATATTTATTTGTTTTTTTAAGGTTTATTTATTTATTTTGAAAGAGAGAGAGAATACCACAGCAGAAGGCCAGGGAGAGGAAGAGAGAGAGAATCCCAAGGAGGGTTCGTATCAGTGTGGAGAATGACATGGGGCTCGAACCCACTAACCATAAGATTATGACCTGAGCTGAAGCCAAGAGTCGGTCACTTAACCAGGTGTCCCTGTAGTCAAATACTTTAAAGATGAGCTACTGAGGCTCAGAGAGTTACTATGATTGCCCAAGGTCACAGAGCAGAAAGTTGTGGAGCTGAGACTCAAATCAAGATTTCCTTCTTCTCTTTCCTCTCCACTATACTATTGTAAAAATAGAAAAAAATAAATAAGGCAGTTTCTACTCCTCAGTGTCAACTTAATTTTCATAAAAGATTTCATAGAACAGAGCTGCATATAATATAATGTTAGGGGTCTGGGTTAACGTCTGACCTTGGCTCCATTCCAGCTCTTTCATCCTGTGACTTTGGTAAATTACTTAAACATTCTAAGCTTCAGTTTCCTCATTCATAAAAAGTGAAAATAATAGTACATATCTCACTTAAACCGCACAATTAAATGATGAATTATAAGCCAGAGACATAGTGATTGCTTAATAAGTATTAGCTATTATTTTTATGTTTACATCTGAAAAACCAAAAATTTTTGAGGCCATTTTTTGTGGTTAGAGCCTTCTACAATGGAAAAATGTTATAATCAATAGTCCTAAGTAATTCTGGAATCCTGATGGACTAATCGAGGTCTTCAAAAATCAAACATTCCATTTACATAGTTTTCCATTTTCTTTAGGGAGATCTGACATAATGGGATTTTTTTTTTATGCTGAACAATAAATTTCAGTTATTTTGCAGTTTGATAGCAAGTATAAGAACTTTACCAAAGGGGAGAAGCCAGTGAAGTTGGCTTCCCTGGATTTGCCTCTAATGTTCTCTGAGTTTGGAATGCTCTTCTTTTTTCCTGTCTCTCCAAATTCTACTCCGCCTTTATAGCAGTTGGAACTGTACTAGCTTCCTGTGTTTGTTTCTTAAAAATAATTTGTCACTATTATTAAGAAGTTTCAACGTGGATGTTGCTTCTTCCAGGTAGTCTTAAACACCCTACACCCTCCTAGATTAGACCACACCAACCTGCACTTCTCCTACCATAAAACTTGGAGAACTGATGTGACATCATGGCTGCGGCCTAGGTCCTGCCACTGCATTGCCTAGGTTCAAATTTTGGCCCTGCCATTTCCTAAATGTTTGATTTTGAACAGGTTACATATCCTCTCTGTTCTTGTTTTTTCCTTCCTGACATGGGCTTTAAATAGTACCCATCTCAGGTGATCAGTATGGAGTATTAATGGGCTAATTTATTTAAGCACAAAATAAATGTTAGTTAGCTGTTATTATTATCTCCTAGTATCAGGAGTGCCCTTTTATTTGTCAGTATATTCTCCCAGATCATAAACTCCATGGTCTGTACTCCTGATTGTCTCATCATAATATTTTTTTAAGGCCACACAAAAATATTCATTGATAGAATGGAAGTGGAGCCATGAGATCTCTGAGGTCAGGAATTATATTTCATTCACTTGCATATAATCAGTGCCTAATAGAGGCCTGGCTCATTGATACTCAATACACGTTTGATTGATGAATGAATGAATGCATATTACTCCTAAAGCCTTCTCCAAAACTTCCTGTCTGTCAAGCCTGGGAGCCTGGGAATTAATTGTTAATTCCTTTGTGTTCTTGGATTCTCACAGTACTTATCTAGTTCCTTTCCCATAGCACTTATGCATGACTGCCCTGCATTATACTTGTTTACATTTCTTTTCCCGGACCAGTTTCTGAACTCTATGAAGATGAAGCCCGTGTTCATACATTACTCTTTCAGCGCTTAGCATAGTGTAAGTGTTGAAGGCATGTATGCTGCAAAATGAAACTAAAAACAATGACTTTCGTCATTGATCTAGACATGATCTAGAACATGTTGACAATCTTATTGATCACTGAGTCCCTGCTTCCATCATGATTTCACTTGGGAAAGATTTTAAAAATGAGCTTCCTTAAAGGAAAATATAAAACAAAACAGAGACTTGTTTTAAGAAAGTGCCAAGTAGCTATTCTAAAAAAAAATTCCAGAAGTTTTTCCTACTATTCTATTCTATTATTTAGAATTTCATATTGTATTTAAAAATTTTTTCTCCTTTATACTGTGTTATCTGTTGTACCTTATTTAAAAGAAAACTTCATCTTAATTTAAGCGACTGAACTTCCATGCTATTCTCTAGAGGCACCAGGCCAGCTTGTTATAATATGGACATTGAGATCAAGTTGAATCAGCAACATCCTAGAAATTCAATTTGTAGCTGAACATGGCATCCAGTGTAGTCTGTGTTTTTATTTCAATAGCACTCATGTCAGGGCTAGAGCACACATTCTTTCTCTGGTTTGTTAATTCTGCCAAAATGTCATTCTTGTCAAAGTGTCTGCAGAGGTACACAGTAGATGTTAAAAATGTAGCTTCATGGAAAATTGCTGTTAATATGATTTAGTTTTTGAAGTCAAGATGCTTTTCTTTATAAGCATTTAGGTTTTTATCATACCTCAGTATGAATAGTTCTATGTGTGTTTGCCTTTCATAAAGGAACTAATTTGTTGAAATATCATCATACAACTAGTAATTAGGCATTAAGATTACCCCCAAATTCTGCCAGTGCACTAGGGTCACACAGGTTTATAGACACCTAGCTAATGAGTTAGACTCATTTTAAAATATTCATTTGTCATGCTTCTTAGAATGAACCTATATTCCTTTATTGCCCAGTACAAATCCTTTGCACATCAAGCCCAGAGCATAAAATTAAAATTGCATGAAACTTTGATCTCCTTTTTCATTAATCACACTAGATAATTATGCACAGGTGTCAGCCTCTGTCTAATGGCAGATGCTTTCTGACCCCCACAATAATGCTGAAAATTTGCTGTGTATACTTAAAAAGAGTACTGAGATGTGTATAATACTCCTTTTATTATATCATGGGTTGAAATTCTACCTGCATTATACTAAAGGATAACTTTAATAAGGAATATCTAACAGCTAATCTTAGGATAATGAATTTAAAGGCTTAAGTGAACAAAGGATCAAAAGTGTAAGGATAGATCAAATTAATTTTTAAATTAAATTAAATATCTTGTAGACAGTGTTTCAAGACCTTCATCTGAATTTTTTTGTTTAGCTTACCTAATATGTTACCTGAAATAAATAACCAAATAGTGATCATTCTATAATCCTATAATCACACAGTATTGCATCTAGTAAAATATACAGCGCACAATGCCATTTGAAAAGTGTAAAGTAGTGACCATTAATAAAGTCCTGTGCAATCAAGAGCAGTCTGATATGAGAATATCTTCAATCCATTGGACTTCCCTTTGGCATAACTTTAAATGTCTATTCTCATTTAGTTTTCAGTCAATCAACTGCCCCCCAAAGGGGTCAGATTGTACTAAGGTATAGTATAACATGGAAGTTATGCTCATGTGTGTTTTACTTACTGAATTTTTTTTTACTAGGAATGCCAAAAAATAGAACATGTTACTGATATCAAAGATGAATTAAAGAATTCTGTATATTTAATCTAATATGAGAATAATGTTCTTAGAAATAAATAAAAATATTAAAACTTTAGAATTGACTGGCAAAACTTATTATCATTTAATTTGCTTGACACAAATATCTATTGTGTTAGATATGTAATGTAGAAACCAGCCTTATAATAATAACATAAATTATGTGATTATACAGTAATTCAAGAGTGGTTTACAGAGCATTAACTATTTTTAGGTCACTGTGCTATGTTATGGAGA
Source organism: Suricata suricatta (assembly GCF_006229205.1). NCBI lineage: Eukaryota > Metazoa > Chordata > Mammalia > Carnivora > Herpestidae > Suricata > Suricata suricatta. The sequence goes on along the minus strand of NC_043710.1, from coordinate 78,601,506 downwards.
TACAAAAATAAAAGAATTCCTGACCTCCAAGGAGCTCAGGGACTACTGGGGAAGAGAGATTAGCAAATCATAATTACAATGGCATGGTTTGTATGGCAGGCTATAGGTAGAAAGAGGCTCCTAATCACAAATTAGGGAAGGTTAGAGAAGAATTCCTGGAAGAGTGATCCCAGAAGAAAATAAGTTTGAAAGAATAATTTAGTTCAACTTGAGAATACTGGAGGAATGGAGTTTCAGAAAGAGGGAACAGCATGGATAAGACTTGGAACAGAACAGCATATTCTTGCCTGGTTACAGCTTTGGGGTAGAGTATGTTTTGAGGAGTAACAGCAGATGAGGCTGGATGACAGTGGATCATGAAGAGTCTCATGCTTGAATTAATTCATCAGAGGAACTCGGGGGCTCCGAACCATTTTAGACAGGCTAGTGAACATGGTACTATTTGATTTTTGTGTGTGTGTTAAAAAGCCCACTCTGATAGCAGTGATAAAGTTAGACCAAAGAGGCCCAACCAAGTAGTGGTTCTTGTAGTATTTTAGATAAGAAATGAATGATACAGTCCAGAAGCCCCTGGGTGGCTCAGTCAGTTAAGAGTCTGACTTTGGCTCAGGTCATGATCTCAGGGTTCATGGGTTCGAGCCTCATGTTGGGCTCTGTGCTGACAGCTAGCTCAGAGCCTAGGGCCTATCTTTGGATTCTGTGTCTCCCTCTCTGTGACCCTCCCCTGTTCACTCTCTCTCTCTCTCTCTCTCTCAAAAATAAATAAAACATTAAAAAATTAAAAAAGAAATGGTACAGTCCTGAACCAACATAGTGATAATAAAATGAACAAGAGGGAAGAAATTAAAAATAATAAGAATCAAGAGAACTTAACTATATTTATATTAATAGAAATTTGACCAAGTCAGATTGGGTCAGTATGTGAGACACTTCCCCCTTTGTATCTCTTTCTCCTTGCCCCTTATTTCTCATCACGCAGGTTTTGTTATGTCCCAGTTACCTCAGTGGGATATGGGGCAAAGAGATAGATGTAGCCAACACATTATTTTTGGTTGTTGGTTTCCAAAAACTGGAGGTTTAGTAGAATTTGGGGGAATTTGCAGAGCTGTTAAAAAAGAGTCAGAGGCATGGGAATAATATCTCGCTATTAAAAGCAAGTTGGATTGGAAAGAGACTCCCCTTTTACAGAAAGGAAGAAATATGAAGAATTTACCTAAGTAATTCTGGCTCTGAATCCCTCATGAGATGGCAGTCAAGATGTTGGTCAACGCTGCGGTCATGATAGTTTGACTGAGGTGGAAGATCTGCTTCTATGTTCCCTGCTTATGATGGTAGCAAGACTGGAAAAGGACCATAGGGTCTATTTTGGCAGATAGAACTAAGAGCAATTTTGAGGCAAGAAGCCTGTAGTCCAGGTGAGGCCCCCTGGATCTGAGGGGACTGTGTGGGTGGGGACAGCAAATGTTCTAGCAGAAACAGTTAAACTCATATTCCAATAATTAGGGGATACCACCCCATTGTTTGACAATGCTTACCCCTTAGTAAACTTGAGATGATCTTGAAGGAAATCCTGAAAACAAGTAAGTCTAAGTTTACTACTAGCTCTGGTTTTTTATCATCAAAATCATTTATGAAGATTTCATTTTGTCTGTGATACTCCCAACGACACTGCTAAAGGTAACTTCTTAGTTCTGAAATGTCTATAAACTGGCAGCTCTGGTCGTACTCTTTACAGAGAAGTTCTGGGAGACAGCCAGGCTGGTTACACCCACATATATTGAGAGTCTTATTCAAAAGAATTAGGGCAAATGGGCTGCTTCTTCAGACAATTTTAGGAAAACTTTGCATGCTTAAATGCAGCTGTTCTGTCCACTGTTATTACATGATCCCAGCTTCTCATTACATCATTATCTTTGTTTGAAAACTCCCCTTGCACCCATAGAGGAGCATATGATAAACAACAAAAAAGAATTTTTTCAGTTAGTTTGAAATGCAAATTCACTTTTGATTCAAATCTTGTGGTCGATGAAAAACTTTTACAGCTTTACAGGCTTTTAAAAAAGTTTGTCTAACCTATCTGTGTTTTCACCTTCTTCAGTGGTTTTACAGAGTTCTCTGCAGAATTCTCAAGTTTCATCTGAAGATCTTGAAGAGATGGTCGTTCTTTCATTTTATGAATGAATATTTATTGAGACTATCCTGTGTGTCAGGTGCTCTTGTAGGAATCTAGGATACATCCTGAACAAAGTAAACCAGGTCCATGCTCCTTGGAACTTACATTGTTATGAGGGGAATAGACAATGTACAATGGGGTCAAATTATATAATGCATGTAAAGCACTCATCACGTGGCCTGGCACATAATAAGTGCTCAAAAAATTACGGTTGCTATGATTTATCATGTTGTTACTAGTTGGATACAGTTGGACTCTTTGGGCATTCACTATGTTGCCTTTGGGGTCAGATTCCCTGTAGTTGCTGTACTTTTAGGTAAGGTCCCTTATCTCATCAGCCTCAGAAACTGTCCTGGTATCGGGCATCAGGAAAATCTCTTATGGAGGAAGTTCTGACCTGCCTATATGCCCTGAGTCTAAACTGAAGGAGATATTGCTGGTAATGACCTCCTATTGCCCTGCAGCTACATTTCCATCATCTAGAATGCATCATTAAAAATTTTTTCTTCACTGTTTCCCTCATCATTAGTGTGTTATGTCAAAACAAGATGCAGCATATCAATCATTTCTTAGAGGAATTCAATAGCAATTTTGTGAGTAATGAAAATGATTACCAGGTTGGTAGCAAGTGTACTGTTGACGATCTGATATGACAGTTGTCTTACATGTACAAGTGTTAAATGAACCTGAAAAGAAAACTGGGATGCCAGTATAAGTAGCAATGGAGGCTGAAGTTTGCTCACAAATTCTGACATATGATCAAACATTTCTCATCCTGGTAAGGATTTAAGGATCTAGATGGGAAAATATCAACTAAGACTTTCTAGAACATAGACTAGAACATACAACCTAACCTCTTAGTCATGGATATTAGTATTAATAATAAGATTCTCAGTTGGGCTTATCTGATATCTCATCTTTCTTTCTATTTTACCTTTAATTTTATTAATTTAATAGTCCTTTCAGTTATTAGATCTTTAAGTTTGAAAACAACTTTTTATATAGTCAAGAAGGAATATTTAAGCTTTTTAAAAATTTATTACTGTCATCATTTAATAAAAGAAAGGGCATTCTAAACACCAAAAAGGCAGGAAGAGCATAATCTCAGAATAAAGGACAGTTCTACAAATGAATAAACTTAATTTTATAAAAAAAAAACTCTCCAGACTGTTTTCTCACTTTCTGAGCATTCTGGGACAAGCTGTTACAGATTGCTACTAGCCAAATATTATGTGTTCGTGATTTTATCTAAACTTATTGTGCCTTCCTAATCATGCTTTGTGAGGGCCAATACCACAGCAAATTCTTCTCGTTCTCCCTTGCCAGTGCCCACTTGCACTGGGCTCAGAGAAAAGACTCAATGAGATTGTAATAAATTACATTTTGCTACAGGAACAATCTGCTAATGACAGCTGTGTGAATTGGAAAGGATCACTTGTGTGTCAATAAGTCGTATGTCATTGGAGATCATCAAGCAGAGGTTGAATGACTTGCCAGGAACTACTGAAAGGGCATTTTTCCTAATCTGGATCTTAATCTAGAAAACAGGCCTTGAGTAAAGAGTTAAAGTGTTAGTGCTTTATTTGGGAGATGCCGAACTAGGGCACAGAGTGAGGAAGAAGATAAATGAGGCAAGGAGGGTTGTGAAGCAATGCGAGATCAGGTACAATTTCACAAGAGACCTCAAAGAGACACAATCGGGTGCTTACTAGTGTGTCTTTGTGTGTGTGTGTGTGTGTGTGTGTGTGTGTGTGTGTGTGAGAGAGAGAGAGAGAGAGAAAATTTTAAGATAGACTTTAAAGAGAAACTGTATCTAGATTAGTTTGTGGGAACAAAAAAAATAGAGGAATTATAGGTCAAAATTTGCTCTGTGGGTTAACTCCCCTGCACTTCTAGGTTTCATCATCCAGCATTTCTAAAAGCTGCTCTGTGTCAGATCCCATGCCTTGTGTGTGAGGTGTGTCTAAATCTGGAAGCGGTGGAGTCAGTAACCCCATGTGTGGGGTTGGTCAGCCATGTGGCTTTGCAAGTAGCCAAAAGTGGGAAGCAGCTAGGACTCCTGAGCATGTGGCTTGTTGGTCTCGGGTGGATGAATCCTGTGGCACAAGCAGTGATGGCTGAAGAAGATCAAGCACCTGAGTGTCTAAGAAACAGATGTCTCCAAGGGAACTTGGGAAATTATGTAAAATATGGGTCTGATGCAGTTTACATATATGGAGAGTTGAACTAGATCAATATTTTCCAATATCTATTACAGGTGCTGCTTGTTGCATACATGATAATTTTAGGTTGATTGTGAATGAATAAATCATAAATGTTAGGTTTTTGCTTAAATGTGTATTAGGACAATATAACTAGGACTTTAACATAATATTATATGTTATATTCAAAACAAAAATGTAAATTTTCTCTTGAATATAAACTTTTAAAGACAAAAATTAGGGTCATTTTAAGGTAAAATATTATGTAAATCAGAATATTTATTATATGCAGATATGACAAAGGTTGCTGTAGAATAGTAAAAGTTTAGAAATGCTAGGCCAGATGATTCTTCCAACTTCAGTGTCCATGCTTTGATGAATGCCTGTACAACTTTACCCTAGTGGTAATAAGAGCTACAAAGATATTGAAAACACTGGGCCCCTGTTCACCAGTGTGTGAAGTGCTTTGGCTTGTATTTGATTTTAGAATCCAATACTTTTTCTCAATAAAGCTCTGCTAGCTTCCCAGTTTGGTTTTATAGTGCCCCATTTTCTTCTTTCATTAAATATTTATTTTCTTCAGTCCCTTAAAGTGGGGGAAAGAAAAGTAAGCCTAATAGTCATTTGTAGTGGTACTTATTTTGGCTCTCCATGCTGAAGCATTACCACTAACCAAGATAATTCATCTTCATCCTTCATTAGAGTGTTATTCACTGAAGTAGTTTATGGCCACATAGAGTTGCTGGCTTTGCAGATTCTGTTTGGGGTGGTACTGAATCAAATGTGTTCTTGATGTCTAGATAAATCATGCCTTAGATTCTGTTGGTTGAATTTGTGTTAATTTCCAACTGGCAAAAGAGATGAAACCTTACTAAAAAAACATGTTAGTATTTAGACACTTTGATTCAGATGGTTTCTCATTAAATACATCTTGCTTTAAAGACATACTTAAATGCATAATTAAAAGCTTTTATTCTTCTCAACAAAACTAAAAGCCAAAACATATGAAAAGATGAGGGGATATCTTTGATGACTGCAATTTTAAAATTCTTATAAGAATCTGAAATGGGGACAGAAAAGCACTGCCAATATATGAACTATTACAAATCAAAAAGAACTGGATCTAGGATTTTTTTTTTTTGTCAAGCTGTGCCCTCCCTACAGACTACATGTAGCACTTTTGATAACATTTTAAAATTGATTTCAGGGATCCTGTCCCAGTTTCTTTACAGATGATTTTCATTCATTCCTTAGTGAAATTTTGACAGTGTGTTCTCTTGATTACAATGTTGTAGGTGTAGCAATAATAACAGATATTATTTATTAATGCTATATGTCAGTAGTTCACACATTGTATGCATTAGTTTATTTAAGTCTCATAATAACACCATGAAATGGGTTTCATATTTTTCAATTTGAGAAAGAGGAAGATAGGACTAATTAACTTGTCTAAGATGACACAGTTGGGACCTGAATTTTGTTTGTTTGAAAACCTGTACTTTTCATTAGTATACTGATGAAAAACTACAAAGACTACAGCCAGAGAAAGCAAGAGTTGAATAGATCAACCTGAGATTTATCACTCTTGTCATTGCCTAAAGTAAGCAAGAGATTGGAAAAGTGAGTAAGAAGTAAATAAGATTATGAAAAAAAATGGATGTTGCCAATCTAGAGTGATCTTCCCTTTGGAGGATTACTTGAATGATAATTCTATGGTTTGGGTAGCTTTTCCCCTTCTCCTCTTATTTGTCTTCTTGGACTGGAATGACTAGGTAAGGAATCACTAACAAGTCACTCATAGTCTCTCACTTTCTGTTTTAAATAATCAAATCTGTCATGATGGATGAAATGTTAGGAAGATATAGCTCTAAAGAAACGCTGGATTCAGAAATTAAAGATAGACCCTATTTTTCTCCTCATTGCTCAGGAATGTATAAATTAATTGAGCTACTAAGATTTTGTGAGAATGAATGGAGATTATTCAATTTTGACAAAAGATATAAGATCAGAGTCCTAAGAAGGAGAGATGGAAAGAACAATTACTTTATGAGTGACTAAGAAAAGATGGTAATATTAATAGACCTAAATTAAGATCAGTAGACCCTGATATTTTAGATCCTTGGTAGTAATAATGGGAAGGGTGAATGGCAATAACTAACCATGTAAGCTAGAACTGGAGACACTTAGATGTTCTGGGGAAAGTAAATTGGAAAATGAAAGATGGGGATATATAATTATATGGTTTTTATATTTTAGATTTAGTTAGCTTGCCTGAAGCTTTTGAATGAGAAGATGAATAATAAATAATATTGTCCAAATTTTGACCCTGGAATTCCTCCATCTAAGAAGATGGCTCTATTATTTGGTCAGAAGAAACATGGTTATAGAAATCAGGAGAGATGGAGGATTGGTCTGATGCTCAAGTAGGCCCCATTCTTCTAGGAAAGTCATGGGCTTAATCTGGGCACTGCAGCTGGGACGTCACTGCATCTGTCTTCCAGAGGTTGAATGAAAAGGTATGAAGGAAGCCTCATGGATTCTGGTAACAGGATGCCAGAAACTATTTGTTCAGTACTCTGTTGTTATAACTAATCCATAGGCTTGGGCTTACTGAATGCACTGTTTCTCAAAGTATGGTCCTTGGCCCAACTGTACACAAACCTCCTGGGGTGTTTATTAAAATTATAGATTTCTTGATCCTAGTTTTGGAGGTTTGGGCACAAATTTGCAGTTGTAAGAGTTCCTTAGGTTAGATTCTCCATGAAACAGACTGAGAAAAGTTTTGGGTTTGAAAATTTACTGGGAGATTGCTCCATATATAACACTTGAAAGGTGCTGTGAGTGAGGGGAGCAGAATTGGATATAGTGACGAAAACCTCAGGCAAATATACAGCAAAGTTTGGAGCTAGGGCCCTTTAGATTTTCCAGGAACTAGGCAAAGAGACCAGATCTTTGTACTTTTGCATTGAACAATTATTGAATATGGGCTGGGGAGGGAGTTCAACTTCGGGTAAAGCAGTTTCCTTTAGCAAAGAACAGTTGTAATCATCCACACCACTAGCCAATATTCCTGGCTTCTGGAGGCATGAATGCCTCAGTCCACAGCAGCCACTGTAGTCTATCCCTTGTGCTACTCAGATATGTATGTATCATCTAGTAAGTGTGTCCCATTTGGTAAAACTTCCCCCAGGATTCTGTTTTGTCTATTCTGCAAAATTTATAAGAGGAAAGTTAGTGAGATGAATTATAGCTTCACCTACTGGAACTACCCTTGAGACTGCAACAAATACACATTATCTCCCTCCTCAACCATCTATTCTGGATTCCCATCACCTTAACATTTCTATCAGGCTAGGGGGATTACTTGGTGGTGTGACTTAGACTCTCATCCCTGAGAAGTCTGAGTCTCTGGTCCCTATATTCTTCTTAGGCTGTGATTGCTGCCTTTGTACATTTACCAGCAACATTAGTAAAGGAAGTACTAGCAGATGCCCTGAAGGATTGACCAGCTGCCAGATAATTCTTCCCTGCCCCCACTGTGTAATAGCAATTCTACCTTTTCCTGAGGGAGGGTCACAGGCCATTAGAGCTGCAGCTGTATCTTCAAAAAATCCTTCTGCTATCTCATGTTGAAAGCTATTGAGTAGTGTGACAAGTGAAAGAACCAGTAGGCTGCATCATCATGTTCCCATTGCTACAGATCTTTGCTTTAAAGTGGGTCCCTTGGTCTGAGGCAATATTTTGCAGTGACATGTGTTGAAACCAGAAGATAGTGATACTAGCTGAAGTCCTGATAGTAGGATAAGCAAACTCACACCTGGAAGAAGAGGTTCAATCTACTCAATTTGCCATCAGGTGGCCAGCTGATCTCTGTAGGGTATTGTGCTGTATCAGGGCTCTGTATTGTATTGGTGGTTTATCTGTGCTGAATTGGTCCCTGCTTCTCATAGGTTGGACACTCAGCGACGGCTATAGCTAGATCAGCCTTAGTCAGAGGAAAATTCTGCTCTTGGGTTCACAGTTTCCAAACCTTTAACAATGACAGAGAGGTGGCTGATGATAGAGTCTGACTGATGTTAACTGGTTGAGTCAGCTGGTCTATTTGATTATTGTTTTTTTTTTAAAGGTGCTTGCTCTTCAGGAGGAATTACAATGCAATATAATAATAATCACATTTTTGTGTCCACTCTTCTAGGTTCTTCCGTAAGCTCTTTCCTACACCTTGTATCTCTGATCCTCAAATCTTCTCCTTTGAGACCTGATCAACCCATAAAGCCATTCACAACTGCCCATGAGTTCATATATATTCTTACCTTGGCCACTTGTATTCCAACAAAGTGGTTGACTAGGTAATACCACACATTGAGAGGATTTTCCTCACAGCTATCTTTCAGGTCACATCTCAGTGGGCTATAGTGCAGCAACCATCTAACTTTAGTTTGCATACACATACTGAGAAGACCTAGCTCAGTTTTTTCCTTCATCACCTGATAATAAAGGCACCTTTCCCACCTTCCCCCCATTGTCATTAGTATGAGCTGTTAGAGAGGCACAAATAGAATAGTGGTTGATGACATGGAAGTCTGGACCACTGCTTGTGTACTTGCTTCCACCTTCTGGCTTTGCCCATGCTCAATATGCTCTCTAGATTTGTTGTTCCCTCTTATGATATGTTGCTATTATGTCTACTTATGACTTGGTATATCTGACTATATGCAACTTATTATAGGCAGCTCTAGCTCCATGGCCTTTTGATCTTCTAAGACAAAGATTACATTTTCCCTAGAGTTCAGCAGCATGCCAGATGTTTTAAAAGATGTATCATTCTTTGCTGAAGATGACATGGCCTTGTACCAGATCTCTAGAAGATTTATATTGTGATGGTCCTATTGGAGATTGCAATAAGCGTCGCAAAGCAACTTTGCCCACGATAGATGCCTCTTGTCCCACAGCATGGCAGAACTGCTTGTATGAGAGCCCGGACTTGACGCAGAGCTCTTTCTTGATCTGAGCCAAATCCAGAGATCTGTGTCTCTGTAGTACTTGGAAAATGGATTAAAACAGTATTTCTAAGTGTGGAATATGCTCTACCTAGAACATTCAAAGGCCTGCCAGATGATTGAGTTTCTTTACCTGGTGATGGAAGTTCTGAGGTGTAATAATTTTTCCTTTTTTTTTTTTTAAAGTCCATTTATTTACTTTTGAGAGAGATAGAACAGGGAAGGGAAAGAAAAATCTGAAGCAGGATCTATGCTAACAACATAGAGCCCAATATAGGACTGGAACTCAAAAACTGTAAGATCATGACTTGAGCCAAAATAAAGTCAACATTTAACTAACTCAGCTACCCAGGTGCCCCAATTTTTCATTTATCCTTGAGACAATGTGTCAGCATGCCCCAGAAAACTGGAAGTCCCCTATCTCCCCAAATACCAAGGATGTGGGCCCCTAAATCATCATAGAGTTTGTCTTTCTTTTCCTGGAGTGCATGATTCTTACCAATACCTCTATTATACTTGCCATTCTTGGTCATCTTTTCTGGTTACCATGATCTCCTGAATGTAACGTGCCAATTAAATGTTCCGTGGAACGGTCAAATGATCCAGGAATCTTTGAACTATATAATGGCAGAAAGTAGGAATGTTAACACTATCTTTGGGCACCATTGTAAATGTGTTTTGCTGTTTATCTCACAAGAATGTAGAGTGTTTCTGATCCTTCTTTTGGATGGGAATGGAAAAGATAGCATTAGCCAGATCAAGGGACAACATACAATGCCCATGGGGCTATGCTGATCTGCTGAAGCAAAAATACCACATTTGGCAAGGCAGCTCAGTTGAAACTACCAGTTTTTGAGTTTGCATTGGCTTATTGCCATTTGCTAGCATCCAAGGATATAACCTTGAGTCAGCCAACCAATTCCTGGAGAGAGACTCAGCTGTGAATTATCAACAGCAAATATTCCTAGCAGCTGGAAGAATGTGTGCATCTATCCAGAAGGTGGAATCTGGGCAACACACCACAGCATACGCTACAGACAGGCTTTTTTGATGATTCTTATACATAATAAGGTTTGAATACTCTGTTCAAGGAGGGTCCTCTATATTTTTCAGCTGTGAATTTAAAATCTTTTTCCTGGGGCACTGGAGTGACTCAGTCAGTTAAATGTCTGACTTCTGCTCAGGTCATGGTCTTGTAGTTCGTGCATTTGATCCCCACATTGGGCTCTGTGCTGATGGCTTAAAGCCTGGAGCTTGCTTCAGATTCTGTGTCTCCCTGTCTCATTGCCCCTCTCCTGCTCACACTCTCTCTCTCTCAGAAATAAATAAACATTAAACATTTAAAATATTTTCCTTAGTATCACTTGAAAATGTCCAGTTTTGATTTATATTTCCCTTTCAGTTTATTTTAGCAACCTATTTCCATCTTCATTTTTTTTTGAAAAGTTTTTTTAAAGCTGTTTTCTTTGTTTAAAATTTCAGTCATGGTGTTGTTCAATAAATTGTCCAGGGGTTAAAAGTGAGCACAATTGAAACAGAAAAATTGGCATTTACTATTTTCAAAAGAGATATAGTGATTCTTACCTTAACACACACACACACACACACACACACACACACACACATACACACACTCCTTATACACTATACACACTCCTCCCCACATACCATATATACAGATATACCTCAAATACCACACTTTCCCACACATACATCTAGATAGGAAGGCTTCATGTACCATACCACTATATTTCATTTCATTGTTTTTGCAAAACACACATAATCTGGATAAAATAAAATGCGAGGTTTAAAAAATGCTTTTTCTGATTGTGAATAGCTAGTTATTGTATATAGTGCTGCAGATTTAGATCTTACCACCCAGTTCCTGTGAGAAGGGCAATTCTGCATAGCATAGTGGTTAATAGCATGTGTATTAGATCCAGATCTCTTGGGTTATGGTTGTTAGCCAAAGCTCCACTTTTTTCTTTCTTTTCCACTGAAAATAGCTTTTTATAGGCAAGTAAGAAAGAAAAGGATGAAAAAGAAAAAGACATTATTTTGGATTTAACTTTGAGTCATTTCCAATTTAAGTATTAAATTATCAACTATTAACTTCTTAGATTGTTATTAGTAACACATTAATTGTGATACAGTACATAGACCCGATTATGGCAAACAAAAGTAAGGAAAAAACACAGTTGAAAACCATTGCTTTAGTGAAAACTTTCCAAATTTGGCTGTACATTAGAAATTTACAGTGCTTAAACAGTTCAGATTCAATACCCCTCCTATCCCATGAAATTAACATATAGAATAGTTCTTTCACTCTCAAATTTTCTCATGTTCTTTTATAGTCAACTTCTCCCCACATACTCAACTTCTGGCAACCACTGACTTATTGTTTGTCCCTATAGTTTTGCCTCTTTCATAATGTCATATAAAATAAATAATAAATACATAGCCTGGTTTCTTTCACTTAACATAATGAACTTCTGATTTACTCATTTCGTTGCATGTATTAGTAGTTCATTCTTTCTTACTGCTGTGTTGCATTCCATGCATCAGTTGAAGGACTGTTTCCAGTGTTTAGTGATCATGAGTAAAAGTGCTATAAGCATTTGTGTATGGAACTTTGTGTGAACATAAGTTTTATTTAGTTGGGTAAATACTCAGGGATAAATCTTCTAGGTCTAAACATAGATTTAACTTTATAAAAATATGCCCAACTATTTTCTGAAGTGACTGTACCATTTTGCACCCTTTCTTTGGCCCCAACAACACATATAAGAGTTTTAGTTGTCCTTTGTCCTTGCCTTCACTTGGTAGTGTCTGTATTTAATTTTTTTTCAATTATAAGAGGTGTGTAGTGGCATCTCACTATGGTTTTAATTTGTATTTCTCCTGCAATTGATGTTTTAATATACAGTTAGGTTTGAGAATCAGTCTCTGAATCTCTGTCTGCCACTTTCTAGTTGAATTAACTTAGGTTATCCAATCTCTCAAAGCTTCAGTCTTCTCAAATAGACAAAAAAAACCCTCTATTTCACACAAATGATATGCAGTTAAATGTTAGAATTACATAAAGAATTATAGGCATCACTACATAATGTCTGGTATATAATAGATATTCAATAAATGTGGGTGTTCATTAATTTTCTCAACTAATTCTGTTCTCAAAATTCTATCTTTTAAAATCAATACCTTCAGGTGTGCCTGGGTAGCTCAGTGGGTTAAGCATCTGACTTTGGCTCAGGTCATGATCTCATGGTTCGTGGGTTTGAGCCCCATATCGGGCTCTGTGCTGACAGCTAGCTCAGAGCCTGGAGCCTGCTTCAGATTCTGTGTCTCCCTCTCTCTCTGACCCTCCCCTGCTCACACTGTTTCTCTCTGTCTCTCAAAAATAAAATAAGAAATATAAAAAAGATTTTTAATAAAAAAATAAAATAAAATCAATGACTTCAGACAATGTAAAACACACCTAGATCCAGGTGGAACCAAGCAGCCATTTGGTCATATCCTAATAAGTATTTCAGGTTCTACTTACATAGGTACATGTTGCCCAATAAACTCCCAAATTCTCAAGCCTGACAAAAGGCACTTGCAGCCAATATGAGTGAGTTTGTGTTTTACCTGAAGCATTATATGTTCTCTGTTCTTGTCTTGCTAGATAATGAAAGATGCATTAACAGTACCAATTACAAAGTGTAAATTTGATTTATAGCTCTCTGTTACTTTCTCTGTTAGTCACCAAGCATTAGGAAAATCCACACACAGCAATCTAAAGACAATTTAGATTGAAATGGTTCTTTGCAATTTAGGCATTTAATTAGGGTTTTAAAGCTTAATTAAAAAGCTAAATCATTTGTCTTTATTTCTGAAACAGTGCTATTGTAGATGGTTCAATTATGTAAAATAAAACATAATAAGATATGTATTTCCTTGTCTGAAGTTATAGCATCATTTACACATAAAAGAACTGTCCCATAAAATGAATTTGAGAGGATAGAACAAAATTGAAATATGGACCTATTAAATAGGTATTGAAAGTAACTTCTGATCTGTGGAGTTGTTTTTCTCTCCCTTGTTTCATGGTCCTTGTAACATATGATTTTTTTCTGTAAAAACAAAAATGATCAGAAAAAAGATTTCAAGTGTGTTAGCTAGAATTCCATAAAAAATGTACACTGAAAAATAGAATGAAACTTCTCAATCTTCAGTTATTTAGCACTAGGGAAGAAACTGCTAATAATCTGAAACATTCTTCAGGTATATAAATACACTTTCTAATTTTTTAAAGAAATGTTTATTTATTTATTTTGAGACAGAGCGCAAGTTGGGAAGAGGCAGAGAAAGAAGAAGAAAGAGAATTCCAAGCAGGCTCCAAGCTCAGCATGGAGCTTGATGTGGGGTTCAGTCTCATGACTGTGAGATCATGACCTGAGCTGAAATCAAGAGTTAGATGCTCAGTTGTCTTAGCCACCCACGCAAACTCTAACTAGGCTTCCCACTAACCTAGATCATGGACCTTTCAATTTCTGCAGATCCTTGGTTCGTCCCTCCCTTTTTCACATTCTCTAAGGTTTAGATCTAGTCTTTCTTCTCAAAACAGCCTTGACTTTGTGGAGTGTCTTTTGCCTCACTTGCTGGGAGCCATCTCTGAAGTAAGGCAGGTTTGCAAGGCCTCCCACCATCAGATGGCGACCTATGTCTACACCCACTCAACCCCCACTCAATTCCTACTTGAGCACCACCCCCAAGGCACCTGACTGACTGATATTAGGAGTAACTTGCCTTCTTATGTTAAAAATACGTGAATTGTACCTTGTGAAAAAACTTGTTATAGGAGTTTCTTCTTTTGTGATTATAGGAGCAAATGTTACATTTCCGGAGAAAACCTGTTTTTCTTCCCCTCAGAAAACAGGCTATTGATCCCTGCTCACAAAGACCTAACTCTTGCCTTTGCTATGCTAAAAACTTTGCCTTGTATTTGAATGCTAAAGATCCCTTCCTTCCCCATATGATAAATATCTAGTCACCTACTTCAATCTGTATTCGAAAAGATTATGCATGAGTCTTCTACCAATCTATGTTCTGGGAAATTTTTACATACCAAAGAATTTGTCGTCAGAAATTACTGTCTAAGGCAATTGCCACTTCTGTTTTGTACCCCATACATTTTTTCAATAAATAAAGCTGACTCTCGGGTCAGTGCAGAGATGCTTGCCTGGTGAGCAGAAAGAAAGCCAAGGCTCTCTCACTTCCTTTTGCTGACACCGTTCATCCTTCAGGGATCCCTGGATCTGCTGGAGCTGGACTCAGGCACTCACTGTCTTCCAAGTCATCCTGGAAAGGAGACTCAGAACTGTAGTTAGTTCCTTATTTTCTTTTGTACTAAGTGGCAAGACTTTGGAATGACTTTTAGATTCAAATACCTGTTCTAATAGTCCTATTCATGCTTATAATAAGTGCTTCATTAAGAGATCAAGTTGAAGGGATAAATCCAATATCAGTGGTCTCAAATGGCCAAACAAAGACTGAAAACTTAATTTTAAGTGGAATTAATTGTATGGTCACCAAAGTACAAATTTCCTTACCACTCTGAATTCTTTGAGGATGTAATCTTCTTTACTTTGTATATTAGTGTCTGTGTATCTAGTATCTCCAGTATCCTAGTATCTCCAATGCCTTGAACTCTGGCAAATAAATCTTTCCTAATGGAAGTAGTAACTATTCATTGGGGGGTTTTAAACAAAAGGGTGACATGGTCAGTATGTACCTGAAAAGTTATCTGTTGGTTGTATTTAGGATGGAGTGCATTGGGAAGTGACTGAAACTGGAAATTAAAGGAACCAGAGAAAGAGTTGAGAAAATGGGAATACACGATCTTATTAGAGGCGTTTAACTTTGGATGTATGAAAAACAATGTAATGTTGCTGCCATTATTGTGTTGCTGGTGGTAGTAGAACTTTTATAAGATAGGAGAGATTCATATATGTTTGAAAACACTGGGGAAATTGCTTAAATACATATAAAAGTGACATTGAAGGTAGAGAAGAGATTGGGGAAAAAGCATAAAATGAGTTCATGAAGGAGTCTTGAAAATGAATAGTCATGTGCTTTGTGAAAAGGAGAAACTGTAAGTTAGGTTAGAAAAAATGTTGTGTGTGTGTGTGTGTGTGTGTGTGTGTGTGTGTGTGTATAGACTGGGGGAAACTGTTGGAAGTTGAGATAATTGGTGTCAAATGGCCTAGATCAGTGGCTGCACATTAAAATCACTTGGGGAGTTAAAAAAGTACTGATATGTAGATTCCATGTTAGGTCAATTAAATCACAGCCTCTAAGGGGTAGAA
This sequence comes from Suricata suricatta, assembly GCF_006229205.1. Taxonomy (NCBI): domain Eukaryota; kingdom Metazoa; phylum Chordata; class Mammalia; order Carnivora; family Herpestidae; genus Suricata; species Suricata suricatta. The sequence continues at coordinate 78,585,782 of NC_043710.1, read as the reverse complement.
CCCAGACCCCAGTATTTTTAAACACTCCCAAGGTGAGCCAAATGTGCAGCCACAGTTGAAAGCTGCTGGCCTATATTTTCTGAGTAACATGGAAACAATGCTTCCTGCTGTGAGCAAGGGAAGTAGTGTAAGAATAAGACACAGCTTGGAAGAAGGATAATTTAAGTGATTGGGAAAACTTAAAAGGTAAGTCAGTAAACTATTTTGAAAATGTTTTGGGGAGTCAGAAGGCCCAAATTTCATTAAGTGGTTTGACGCATCAGGGCACCTGGGTGGCTCAGTTGGTTAAGCATCTGCCTTCAGCTCAGGTCATGATCTTGTGGTTTGTGAGCTTGAGCCTTGCAATGGGCTCTGTGCTAACAGCTCAACCCCTGGAGCCTGACTTGGATTCTGTCTGTCTGTCTGTCTGTCTGTCTCTCTCTCTGCCCCTCCCATGCTCATGCCCTGTGTCTCTGTCTCTCAATAATAAATAAACATTAAAAAATTAAGTGGCTTGAAGCATAGAATATACAACTAGTGTGACATTGTGATACTCTGTTAAAATGACCATTAGGGTCATTTTGATCAAAGAATTGTCAATAGCTCCCAAATCATGCTTGGCATAAGAATAACCTGAAAATCTTGAGAAAAATCCAAATTCCAGGACCTTCAGTGAGCTTCTTTTGGTGGATCACTGGTTCTGGATTGAGAGTGGCAATCTGCATTGTTAGCAGCACCCCTGGTAACTGGCATGCAGGGCATCTGGAGTTGGGAGCAACTGAAATAGAGGGTAGACATAATGTCAAGGAAGAGGAGGGGGGAAACTTCAATTATAGTGCATGCATGCCTGAAATAGTAGACCCTGAAATTTAGCTGGGTAAGGAGGCAAGCAGAGTCAGAAAAGCATAGGAAAATAATGACCTGTGGAGGAGGTAAAGAGGTAAGTCACAGTAGGACACTGCAATGGGTTAAATGCTTGAGTACCCACAAAATTCAAATGTTGAAATCCTAATGTCAGTGTGATGGTGTTAGGAGGTGGAGCTTTTGCAAGGCAATTACGTCATAAGAATGAAGTCCTCATTAATGAGGTTAGTGCCCTTATAAATAAAATGGCCCCAAAGAACTTCCTTATCTTCTGCTCACCATCTGAGGGTCTAATGAGAAGTAAGCAGTTTGCAACCTAGGAGATCGCTGTCATCAGAACCTGACCATACTGGCACACTCGGATCTCGAACTTCCAGCCTCCAGAACTATAAGAAACAAATTTGTTTATAAGTCACTCACTATTTTGTTATAGCCCAAACTGACTAAGACAGGCACAAAAGAGGATTTCTTGCAGCAGGTAAAGTGAAAAGGAGGATCTAGAGACAATGAGGTATTCTTGCAAAAACAGTGTATTGAGACTGTTGTCAGAAAAATTCCAAAGTGTCCGATCTTAGATTTTATCTTGTATCTCCTTGTTTCAAACCATTCCCTCCTGTCTGAGATAGAAAAAAAAATAGCCAATAAAACTGAAGAGAACATTGTATTAGTTTGCCAGGTCTATTGTAACAAATGCCAAAGATTGGGTGACTTGAACAGCAGACATTTATTTCTCACAGTTCTAGGGGCTGGGAATCCCAAGATCAAGGTGCCACCCAGGTAGACTTCTAGTGAGAGCGCTCCTCCTGGCTTGTAGATGGCTACCTTCTCACAGTGTCCTCACTAGGTGGAGGCAGGAGAGAGCAAGGGTGTTCTCTGGGTCTCTTTTTGTAAAGACCTTAATTCTATCACTTTAGGGTTCCTCCCTCATGGCCACATTTAACCTTAATTACTTCCTTAGAGGCCCCATATGCAAATATAACCACATTGCAAGTCAGGGCTTCAACATATGAATGTTGGAAGAACACAAACATTTCGTCCATAACACAAGGAGGCACAATTCAGTCCATAACCGCACCAAAGCTAGGTATATCTTCCCTAAACTTTCTCCTGAAAGAAAAGAAAACACAAATATGTTTTTCTTTGGCTGTTTAGAAATCAAGGCAAATTTTCTAGCAGTATCACAGCTCAAGCCTAGGTTAGATAGTGGGCATATGTAGAACAAGGATACCAAGCAGTTCTACCATGATTGCTAGTTCTTCACCTGGGGTATTAGGTCCTTCTGTATCAGGGACTGCTGTCAGTGTGCGCTGCCTCCAAACTGCATTAAGAATGATGGACCCGGATTGATAGCACAAACCAATTTCTTTTTTGAGCCTTCATGGGAAAACAAATTTGGGTCACTAGCACCATAATATTTAGAATCCAAATGAGAATACTTATAAATAGATTACAACTTAAGTTGTATTGGTTCAATATTTTTTAAAGAATGCTTACTTACTTCTTTTGAGAGAGAGAGAGAGAGAGAGAGAGAGAGAGGGCGGGCTCATGTGGGCAAGAGCAGGGGAAGGGCAGAGAGAGAGAGAGAGGAAAGAGAGAATTCTAAACAGCTCATCCCTGTCAGTGCAGAACCCAAGGTGGGGTCCAAACTCTTGAACCCTAACATCATGACCTGAACCAAAATCAAGAGTCAGACACTTAACCCACTGAGCCACCCAAGTGCCCTTATTTATTGGATATTTTTTTTTATCAAAAAGGAAGGAAAAGAGATTAGGGATATGAGCTATTGATGGTATTTTAGTGACTTGAATTAGATATTAGTCTCCCACTTTTTCCTGAATATTGGAGGAGAAGAATAGTCTCAATATTACTTCTCATACTTTGTCTTAGAAACTTCCTGGAACCACAGCTGTGAAGAAATTTGATGTAGACCCAGAAGTGCCATGGTTTTATCTTAAAATCTTCTTTAAGGAAAATAAAAGCTCTATTGAGGTATAATCTGCATGTCATAAAATTCACTCATTCCAAGTGTACAATTCAGTGATTTTGAATTAGTGATTTTACTGTGTTTTTCAGCCATGAACAACAACTTTAGAACATTTCCATCACTCTAATAAGATCTTTCTTCTCTTTAACAGACAATCCTCATGCCCACTCCAGCGCTAGAAAACCACCTATCTATATTCTGTTCCTATAGATTTACCAAAAGGTAGATGCCATTGTTCCTTCTTGGCTCTTCCAGCTGCATGCTATAATGACTAGGCTAATTCACCCTAGAACTGTCTCATGGCCTGCCAAGATTGTCTCTTAAGCTTAGCATGTGTCTTCTATTTCAAGCAAGACACTCTAGAGGACACATTTAGTACAGATGTCCCTCCTATATTGAGTCTAAACTGTGTTTTTTCATTGCAATCCTAACAGATTTGATGGAGGCAGGGCTTCTAGGCATCTTCTGCATTAAATTAAAACTCATTCTAAGGAAAAAGAGATTCAGCCTCTCACATTTGTTTCTTGCCTCAGTTTCCCTATGTACCAATCTAAAATAAGTACCTGGATTATTTAAATAACAATGAGGGGGATATTAAGATATAAAATTATGAATATTACATTCCATCTAACACTACTTATTCCCTTACTTTGTTATGTGCTGTGCAATTTAAAAAATTCTATTTACTGATATACATCAATAAAATAAAAGCTAATGTGATGACCTTTTCTTCAAATTTCCTAAGTTACATTTGTAGGCTAATTCTAGTTGTAATGGCTTTTAAAGTGAATTTAGTCATCAGGTCAATTTAATAATATTGGGAAACAGTCTAATAGTAAAATTTGTTCTGATATATTCCTTCTTTTGCTAAAGGTTAAGTTATGCATTTACTTAACCTAGTCACTTGTCTATTGTTTTGTAGATAATTATTACTTTAGAGATTCTTGATGCAGTCAAGACTGTCAGATGATGTAAAGAAAGTGTGGTGAGTCTACTTATTAGAAATGAATTATGACTTCTTATTTCTAAGGACTGATAACCTTTTATTATTTCTAACATTTACAATGGGACAAATGGGTAGTCTAGGAAAAGTGGTTTTATTACTTTGAAAATGGAAACCTATTATTTTCATTTCAGTAATTTCACCAAATGGTCATCACATTAACATTTTTTTTCTAAGCGGGTCCTTTCCATCTATTCTTTATGTTCTTCACTGTAAGTGAAGTCTATTGCAAGTATGATATACAAGAAGGTGGAGGAAATGCTGTGGTTCTAAAGGACATGACCTTTCTAAACTGCATAATTGAAACAAGAAATAGCAAACAAAAATCATACGATTGTCTGATGTCAAAATGAGAATGAATACGTTATATAAAATATTCCTTTAGCTGTGTTCAGTACACTTTTAAGGGATTGAGGCCACACACAATTTATAATCTTCTCTCTTTCTTTTCCTACTAAGTTTATTTTGGGAGTGTTTGCTGTATAATTGGATTTAATGAAATGTTTAGAGGTGCAGTAGGCATGACTTTGAGTAGATAATGAAAGAAAATGCAAAATGCTTATTGATTTATGATGTGGTTTCATCTTAGCTTGGGCAAAGCATGCAGTATTTAATACATAATAGCAGAATATTTACTATTGAAGCTTGAAAAGATGTGAGGTTTTTTGTGTGCAATCTTTCATTTATGCATGTGAGAGGGTTTTCGTTTTTTTTAATATTTTTACATTGTAGTACTTGTTTTCCTTGTTGGTGGTGTTTGCTTATTTAATACATTCTATCAAGGACAGACATTACATGCTGGTTTTTTTTCCCCCCC
>NC_043710.1:78557910-78581035 GCF_006229205.1 Suricata suricatta | reverse complement strand
TGTATAAGTCTAATTACATGAAATAGAAGTTGGGGTTTTGATTTTTTACTTTGCTTTTCTGTTTGGAGTGTCATTGTAACTACTGTATTGTAAATGATGGAAAATAATTGCATATGTTAAAAAAATAAATTGTGTTATATTAAAAAAACAAACAAAAAACCAAAACAAAACAAAATAAAAATAAAAAATCTGAATTCTAAAAACAATTTTTTTAATGCTTTTTAAATTTATTTTTGAGAGACAGAGAGAGACAGGATGAGCAGGGGATGGTCAGAGAGAGAGGGAGAAACAGAATACGAAGCAGGCTCCAGACTCTGAGCTAGCTGTCAGCACAGAGCCTGATGTGGGGCTCGAACCCATGAACCATGAGATCAAGACCTGAGCCGAAGCCGGAAGCCAGATGCTTAACCGACTGAGCCACCCAGGCGCCCCTCTTTTCCTACTTTTTACACAGGATACTTTTATTCACATACTTTTCCCACATTGTTTATTAGAATGTTTCTGATTATAACAACTGACATCAGTATTCGTAGCTCACAAATCCAAGATAAGTACAATGCTTAACCATAAACAACAATGACAAATTTATGTGAAGGTGAAAGCAGAGATTGGGGTGATGCATCTACAAGCCAAGGAGCACCAAAGATTGCCAGCAAGTGACCAGAAGGCAGGAGAGAGGCATGGGTTAGATTCTTCCTCACAGCCCTTAGAAGGAACCAGTCCTGCTGATGCCTTGATTTCAAACTTTAGCCTCCAGGACTGTAAGACACTAAATTTCTGTTAAGCCATCCAATTGTGGTGGTTTGTTATGGCAGCCCTAGAAAATTAATACACAAGGCTGTTATTAACCTGTCTGTGCCTCATTTTCCTCATACATAAAGTGATAGTGATAATAATATTTACCTTCTAGGTGTTTGTGAAGACTAAGGGAGTTAGTGAGTATAAAGTGCTAAGAAGTATGCCTGCCACATGGAGGCATTAGGGAAACATTACTAGTTGGTTGAGTGAACAACTGTTCCCATTCCCTTCTCTTTTGCTAAATACTAAATAGCATCCTGTTTGTAAGCTGGATCTTCTGCTTGTTTGAAGACCAGTAATTTCCTACTGATATAAGGGGAACATAAATCAGATTTTTTTTTTTGGCTTAGCATGGTGGAAGTCATTAGGTTATAACAAAGAAAATAAACCAAAGTGGCTAGTTTCAGAAAGTTAAAGTCCCCCCCCCATACCCCAGGAGATTAAAGTTTTAAAAGAAGGAATAGGGATTCAAAGTGTTTAAGAGCCCAAATGTCAATACTTTTAGAAGAAGAGAGCAGAGTTGTTAGGCACATAAGTACAAACCAAAGGATAGAATGCTTTTAAATACCTTCTCATCCTTCATCCCCTATGATCATGGTCCCATGTCTTCATAAAGCTGTTTCAAATGGAAATGTTACATTACTGTGCTCTAACTATTTCTGAATCAGTATACTAGTTTATCTTGTTAACACAAAGTTGAATAGGATAGGAAGCAATGAATACTGCTTAGGTTCATTTTGGCCAGAGGGAGATAAGTGGTCAAGATTATAGGAGGAAAAAGTCTCAAAATCATGTCCTTTTTGGTAGGAGTAGGGGATGGATTAGACAATCTGAGGGAGAACTTGGTAGTTGAAGATTAGAGGTGAGTGAGGGCATGAGGGTGGAAAGAAAAGGGGGAAAAGAAAAAACCATTATATAATACAGTATATTCCTCTCATGAGTTCTGCTATTTAAGATAAGTTAACTTTTTTGAGCCTGAGTGTAATAGTTTCCAAAGGCTGCCATAAACTAGGTAGCATAAAACAAGGGAAATGATTTTCTTACCATTCTGGACATCAGAAGTCTGAAACCAAGATGTGGGCAAGACCATGCTCCCTCTGAAGGCTCTAGGGAGGATTCTTCCTTAACTTTACTTAGCTTCTGGTGGTGCCAGCAATCCTTGTATTCCTTGGCTTGTAGACATATCATTCCAATCATTGCCTCCATCAACACATGGCAGACTCCCACTCTGTGTGTCTGAATCTACATTTCTTCCTTCTTGTAAGGACACCAATCACTGGATTAGAGCCCACCCTAATCCAGTGTGACCTTATCCTAATTTGATTACATCTAAAAGACTATTTCCAAATAAATTCATATTCACATTTTCTGGGTACATATGAATTTTGGGGGGAAATCAGTTTATTTTCTATAAGAATAAAACATTATAATTTATATTCATGCCTTGGTTTCCTCATCTTTAAAATGGGGATGATAATAGTTTTCCCAAAGGTCATTGTGAGAAGATGTTTGTTGTTCTTTGGCTTTTCACTTTTTTTTTTTTTTTGCAATACCATGATTTATTCTGAAGAAATTACTGCTTCTTCAGTGAATTAATTTAGTTTAGTTGGTTGATAATCAGGGGCCCACTCTTCCTTAGCTGATGGGCATGTATGTGATCCAATGAATACCAGCTAGATGGGTTCTTTGGAAGTCTAATCTTTACCACAAAAATAAAAAGACAAAAATGGATGGAATTGTATGATGGTGATTAAGGGCACAGATTTTAGAGACAGATCTTCTATATCTGAATCCTGAATCTATCACTTACCAACTGTGTAGCTTTGGGATTTAGCCTGCCTCTGTCTCAGTTTCCTCATGTCTGAGATGAGTATGATAATGGTACCTATTTCATCTAGTGCCAGCTACTGTGCTTGGCATTAGGTATGCATCATTTAATAAAACACACATTGTTTCTGCCTTCATGGAGCTTTTAAACTTTGAGAGTGAGATACCAAACAGAAAAATGATATTTATTACAAATTGTTATATGTGCGTATGTGTTATATAAAATAATGGCATTTAGTACATAGTTAACAACATTTCAGTGTCAGCATTTACTCATTTATTTTGGAAGCCATGTCCTGGCCACAAATTATTGCTGTAGTTTCTGATTCCTAGCTTTCTAAAAATATCTTAGCTTCTGCTCATTTCTGAGCTTGGATTTTTGCCCTTCCCCTTGATGCTGAGAATTTCAGTATACTTTCCCTAAATTTCCTTTTGCTTAATTTAGTTAAAGCTGGTTTCCATTGTTGGCAACTTGAGAACTCTGACACAGTATTCATAGAGTTGCTCTAAGGATTAATAAGACTATGTATTCTAAGCATGTACATTCTCAATCAACATTAGTTCTGGGAGGGATGACCTGAGTATATGAAAGCAGAAAGGATAGAGTCAGATGAGTGTGAGCTGATAAACAGAAGTAAACAGAAAAAAAAACACATTAGCAAATGAATTTAGTGTAAGGGAGACTCAGATGACTGACTTGGTGATATAAGAGGACTAATTTTCATTTATAGGTTAAAAAATCTGAGTCGTTGACAGGTCAATCTCAGAAACTCAGACTTGAATGGAATACATTAAAGATATTGTTTTACTGTTGACAGTATTGCCCCAAAAGATTTACTCTAGTATATATAGTCCTATTCAGAAGCATATCCTTTCTTCTTCTTTTTTGTATTACCCAGAGGAAGCATTCTATAAAAACAAACTTTAAAAAAATGGTCTTTGTTCTTGGCATAAACGACTACAACAGGAAAACTAATAAAGAATGGTAGAGCCATTTGTTTGACATCAGTCCATGTAGACTCATTATTCTAAGGTTCAAAGGTATACATTTGAAAGGTAATATTGTGCTGATGGATGCAATATCCTAAGTATGCACATGCATATTCATATGTTGCCAATTACTCTTCTGAAGCTGTGTAAATTATGCATTTAAATACTAAAAACTAAGAACAGGATACATATTCTAAAGCACTCTGAGATAAAAATTGAATGAAAGAGGATTACTGCAATAGCTCATTTTCCATCATTTCTTCTATTCAATTTTTTTTAAATTAACCTTTATTTATTTTTGAGAGAGGTGGGGGAGGGGCAGAGAGAGAGGGACACACAGAATCTGAGGCAGCTCCAGGCTCCAGCTGTCAGCACAGAGCCCAACACAGAGCTTGAACTCAAAAAGCTAGAACTCACAAACCGTGAGATCATGACCTTAGCCAAAGCCGGACGCTTAATCGATTGAGCCACCCAGGCACCCATCTTCTATTCCATTTCTAATCAACAAGTCCTACTCAGTCCTACTGACTCACCGTATTTCCCAATTATCCTTTAAGAATCAGGAAGCAAGGGTACGCCAGCCCTTATTTGTTGTTCCCAGTGCCAAGCTCAGACATGGATTTTGAAGATATGTTCCTATCCTGAATTAAAGGGATGACACAAGAATCAGCTCTAACACTTTCTACCATGGCATCAGCTAATCAGCAGTCATTTATTTACTTCACAAGTCTCTATGATGTTTATACAATTTTTGCTTGATATTGTCCTTAATGCTGAATAAGCATGGTAAATACAGTTCCTGTGTACACAGAGCTTCCAAGCTTACCTTTACACAATAAAAAAAGAAACAAAGGAATGTATATTTTTAAGTTGTGGTATGTGTTATGAAGAACATGAACAAGAAGTGAGTAGAGGTGTGGAGCAAGGGGTGGGGTGGTGCTAGAGAGGGTAGACCTATTTAGAAGGGGTCTATTTGGAGATAGAGCCTTTTCTGCAAAGTGAAGAAAAGATGTGAGTGAGTTCTGGTCCCAGGCCTCAGGAAGATCATTCTCAGGCATTGAAAAGGCAATTAAGTTGTCTGTAGCTGGGATGCTGAGGTCAGAGTGTCTGTATGTGCAGGCTACTTTTGTGGCACTGGAGCTGAAGCATTTTTTAGGTTGGTGGCTCCTGCACTTTTTTTTGTTTGTTTGTTTGTTTTACAGTTCAGTCCTCCTGTTTTGCAGATGGGATGACTTGAGGCTAATAGAATCAGGTGAAGTTTGGGACTTAGTTTCTCTAGTCCTCCAATGATTATGTGTCTTAGGGGAGCTGTCCTGACTGGTGAACCTGGGACAATGGTCCTGGTCCACTAAGAGTTTTGGTGCCTCCCTCATCTGTCCTTTCTTGTGTTATTTGTCTTCTGACTCCTCCTCATCTGTCCTGGGACCCAGAGATAAATTCTTAACCTTCCTATGGACTTTCCTTAGGAGGTACAGGTACCCTTTCCTATCCCCTGCACTCTCACATCCATTTAACCTCTTCCCCATGCCAGTGTTCTGTCGGCCTTATTTCTCCTCTTATTAATTAAAAAAAATTAATGAGCTAATATCATTAGGCAGAAAGTGCTAAGTTTGTTATTAGTAAAATTATGGCAGAGGACACAGAAAGCACCTCCAGAAACTGAGAGGTGAGGCTATAATGAATAACTTGATATTGGGGGTTAAGCATTAGAAAGTATTCCCCCCAATATATCCCTACCCTCTGCATCCTGCACTGAAGGATCCTAAGTGGTAGGCTTCTCATGCCTGATCTCAGGTCTCTGGTTTGATTCCATAGAATCATGGAGGTTAAACGTTGGCACATAGTTTAAAAATAATTGTAGGGGCACCGGGGTGGCTCAGTCGGTTAAGCGTCTGGCTTCGGCTCAGGTCATGATCTCATGGTTCGTGGGTTTGGGCCCCACATTGGTCTCTGTGCTGACAGCTAGCTCAGAGCCTGGAGCCCATTTCTGATTCTGTGTCTCGCCTCTTTCTCTGACAGGCCCCCCCCACCCCGCCCCAGCTCACGTTGTCTCTGTCTCTCAAAAATAAATAAAAGAAGTAAAAAAAAAATTTAAAAAATAATTGTAATTTCTTACATTGTGGTATGTTGAAAGGGTGCCTCAGTAACTTTCTTGTATGCTCCCTCACCTATCATCTTATTGGAATTAAACTTTATGCAGAGATAGATTAGATAGAGGAAAAAGGAGTCCATCTTCAAGGATGTAGCCTGGAGAGAGTAAGGTGTTGCTGTGATACCTGGACATACACAAGACTGAACCCAGTTAGGATCTCTATAGAAAACTTTAAGATTTGACTGGTGGGTGTAGACATCTCATCTTGTGGCTGCTCAAGCCTCATTGCTTATTAAACTTGCCACCTACCAATATGGAGTGGCCTGTCTCTTTCTTCTTTCTCTGCCCTCTGTGTTATGGGGGCCAGTTTCAGATTTCACCTAGGAAGCTCCTGAGGTTTTGAACCAGCAGTTGGTGGTTCAACATCCAGAAGATTGAGGAAATGGGCATTGGGAAAGAGGCGTCTATGGGGAAAATCTCCAGTGGCCTATCAACTTCCATGTGGGGAAGGGGGCCTGTATGTTAGATGTTTGTAGATTGCTGTGTGAGTACAGGAACATCCCCCAAATGTTGTCTGGTTTAATGCACTTGTTTGAGGAATGTGAATAGTGCACTGTGGCAAAGAAGTGAAATGCATGGCTCCACAGTGAGTTGGCCTCTCCTGTGGGCAGTTCGGCTGGCTGCTAAGGCCCAGCTAGAGGCTACGGCTCAAGTTAGAAAGTTAGAAGAGCTGAGTTTGGATAAGGATGTGAAGGTGTCCATTATTCTGCTCGCTTGGGGCTGGCAGGCAAGGTGGGAGAGCAGGAAAAGCTGGAGAAGTTAGCATGCCATTTTGACAAGCTAAGAGTGTGCCTGCTGCCACAGATTAAGGTTGGAACACTTTTAACAAAGCTTGACTGGGACATTGAGAGGTGGAATTCCATGGGGTGCCTGGGTGACTCAGTCAGTTAAGTGTCTCACTCTTGGTTTCAGCTCAGGTCATGATCTTGCAGTTTCATGAGTTCAAGCCCTGTATCGAGTTCTATGCTGGCAGCACAGATCCTGCTTGGGATTTTTTATCTCCATCTCTCTTTGCCCCTCCATATTCATGCTGTCTCTCTCTTTCTCAGAATTAATAAATGAACTTAAAATTTTTAAAAAAATAAAAGAGGTGGGATCCTGGGACCATAAGAACAAAGAGGAAGATATTATGGCCACTGACAACAAAACAAACAAAACACCCTGTGCCATCTGACCCGTAATACTAAGGAAAATAAAAGGACAGTAATACCAATTTTGACCAGCAGATTAGCTCCTCGCCCCCACCCCCGGTTCAGGAAACGTTAATGATGGGAGAATATATTCCTGTAAGTTTATTTATACAACTGCCAAGATCCAGCAAAAGACCAGGGAGAGTATCCATGCATGGTTGGTACAGCTATGGAAGTGGGGTGACATTTCTCTGACCAGGCAAAATGAAAAAATGAGTGACACAACCTGCCCTTCAGCAGCAGCTTCGTGGCTTTTGGGGAATTCAAAGTACTCACTCCCGTACAGATTGGATTATTTTAACCTTCATGGAGGCTTGGGCCAATGAGGGGAAACCCCCTGAGCAAGGTGTCACCAAGGACCTTGGAAATCTGTAGAGGACATACAACAAATTCTTAAGCAGTTAGGAATGAGACAGGCAATCTATGTCCCTGTTTCTGAGGACTCTGTCCAGGCCACATTCACTGCATAAATGAAAGCCAAAGTATTCCAGTCCACCCACAAGACTTGGTAAGGGACACTGATATCCATGCTGAGCCCAGTATGGGACAAGAGATTTATTGGCAATCTATTGTAGATCTGGGAGAAACTGACAAATCTCAAGGATGAGTAGGGGCTATGGGAAAGGCCAACACAAAGAGGAAAATTAAAAAGCCAAAAAGTGACCCCAATTAGCTCTAAAGAGTCTAGTAAAAATAACTGGAAGCTAATGTGGTTTGATTTCATTGCTGCTGGGACCCTACCCGAAAAGATAAACTAGCACCAGTGCTGTGTTGGTCTGCTATGGAAAGCCATAAAACCTAACAACCATTCAGATATGGCTCATCTACCTCTACCACCCTCATGCGCTGCTTGATAGAGCAGGGTATTATTTGGTATGGGTATCTCCCATGCCCCAGGTATCAGACACAGGCCAGGATTGTCTCCAGATGAGGACCACTGGAAGAGATTGGAGGCTTTATGTTGAGTTCATTATTCATTGGTCTCCAAAAAATAAATATAAGTTAATGGCTCTGATTGATACTGGAGCCAAATGTACTTTGATAAAGCTGGAGCTGTTTTCAAGGATTCAGACTTGAGAGAATAATGTCTTGTGACCATCTGGATAGTATACATTACTGAACCTAGTGAAGGCCTCTATAGAGTTGACCCTTTAACAATCTGGGTTTGAAGGATACAGGTCCATGTATATAAGGATTAGTTTCAATAAATATAGTACTATAAATATATTTTCTCTCTCTTATGATTTTCTTAACATTTTCCTTTATATAGCTTACTTTGTTATAAGAATCCAGTATATAATATATATAATACAAACTATATGTTAATGACTGTTCATGTTATCAATAAGGTTTCTAGTCAACAAGCTATTAGTAAAGCTTTTGGGAAGTTAAAAGTTATATGTGGGTTTTCCACTGCATTGGTGGTTGGCATCCCCAATCTCAATGTTGTTTAAGGGTCAAAACTTTATAAACTCTTAGGATTTTGGACAGAGGGTACAGATATCTCCTTGTTTTGTGGCTATCAAAGACAAGTGTCCTATTTAATTTCCCTTGCCTATTAAACCTGCCACCTATCAATCTGGATTAGTCTGCCTCTTTCTTTGGTCTTTCCTTGCCTTCTGTGTGCAAGGGCTATATTCCATCTGGGAAGCTCTTGAGGTTTTAACGCAACAAATATCAAGTATATCCCCACTACATTTAAACTTAAGGTCTAATTTCTAAAGCTTCAGTAAAGAGGAAGCACCCAGGTGGAAGTAGATGAATGGGCAACAATGGAACATGAAAAAAAAGTGCTCTCTGGGGAATGTTGCTCTACACCAAGAACTTCATTTGTCTTTTTCAGGGGTGGGTATAAAGTGAGAAGGGTCCATAAATGTTCCTACTCTAATTATATCCATAAATATTGGCCTTGCTTAATGAACTCCCTTACTCTGATTCTATGCTCACCAAGAGACCATATGACTGTAACTTAGTTTCTCAATAGATCTGCCTATGGTGAGAGAATGCTTTGTTATACCAACATATACATTTCAGATGAATGTTACAGTTATGATTCTTACTTGAAATGAACAAATTGAGTCTGCCTTTATAATTCAGTCAGTTGTGAGTTTGGTTTGCTTGAATCATTTTCCCTGTAACCTAATCAACTTTATGACAAGGTTGTAATACTGCACTTTCAAAACTAGGATTAGAACGGTAGCCATGGTAACCTCCCCCAGTTCCCCTGATTTCCTTGTAGTGCAACTTTTTAAAAATTTTAACACATAGATGTTCAGAATATGATGGAGAAGTCTTTGGATCTTTGGATATTTGTGGTGGAGATAGAATTTTCCTTTGATCTTTGTGCATGTAAGGGAAAAGCTCCAATCTCACAGAGGATGGTAAGGAGTAAACCTGCTACTACTCCATAAATGCTTAGACAATGTGTAAGAGCAAGACAGTTGAAATTTCATAGCACAAGAAAGAAGCATTCTGTTCCCCTGCCTTTAAGTCCCATAGGGACAGGCAATGGGCCCAGACAAAGGCTATGTGTGTGGTAAGTTGCATTGTCTTTGAAGTTTGGCACACTGAACAATAATGTGCATGGACTCTCAGTGCCTGTGGAGGAATCTCCTTCCTGATGGAGCATGCTCCGAAGAAATAGGAGACATAAAGGAATTCTGAGAAAAGGAAAACATGTGCAAATCTTGTGAAGTAGAGCTAGCATCTAATAGTTTAACTGCAGTAGAGGGTCACTCAGAGAGGTCAGAGAGACACAGACAGAAAGGAAGCTTGCAATCAGATTCTAAGGGATTATAACCAGCTAAAAAGTTCTACATTTTCAAAGAATGCTAGAATATCATTCTATGGAGCCTTAAAAGAGATTTTAGTAATCATATACTTCAATCTCATTAATATATAAAGAGGAAATTGGTACAGGGGGATGCCTGATATTGCTATGGTCATATAGTCAATCACTTAGTGGCAGAATAGGAAATAATCAGGAAGTAATTCTAATTTGTGAATGATAATATTTGGTTAATTCATTGTAGCATTATAATTTATAGTATTATTTTCAACAACACAATTTTTCCAGAACGAATGTCTAAGGTCCACCTAGTTGAAGATTTGAGAAACTGCAGTTCTGAGAGATGGAGATGTTTATTCTCCTCCCCCTTAACTTTATTCCTAAGTTCTAAGACTGACTACGTATTTCTCCTGAGATAAGAAGCACTCAGACGTGAGTGATTTGGTGTGTCTAACAGTCTGGGCTATGTTGAAGACCTTGTATAAAATTGGATAGGCTTCCTCAACTCCAGTTGGGGCCACAGGCACATTGAAAGCAATGTTGGTGCTTGGAGATGAGGACTGGGAAGGCAGATGAGAATTCTGGGTTTCCTGACCCCAGAGGCAGTTGACAGCTTATCTTTATACTATTGGCTCATGAGAAGAGAAGCCACCTAGTCAGGCCTCTGTAAGATTCCAACACCAGACTTGAGTCCTAATGAGAAAAATGCCTGCCCATCCTAACCAGGGAATGCTGAATTAGAGTCAACAATTAGAACATGTGCTAGTGAAATAAGACTACAAGGGAATGAAGAGAATAAGGAGCTCAGAGACGTGATCTCCTAGTATTCTCTTCATACCTACTAGAATATGAACGAGCAATCTGACCTGAGAAATAACCCATCAACAGTGGGACGAATTTCTTGCCTCACAGAGTGTAACATCCATTAGGCCAAGGACCTGTCACATTGGTCACTACTATATCCTTGAAACATCAAACATAATGCCTGACACATACTAAACAATCAATAAATGGTGTGGAGTGAATAAATAAATGAAGGTAGCCACTCTTTATTCCCCCAGTTTTATTGAGATATAATTGACATATATCACTGCATAAGTTTAAGAATAATGGTTTGACTTAAATATATTTTGAAGTGAATGCTGTAGTAAGTTTAATTAGCATCCATCATCTCACACAGATGCAATAAAAAGAATAAACAAATTTTTTTCCTTGTGCTGAGACCTCTTAGGATCTCATATGGATCATACAGCAGTGTTAACTATAGTCATAATGTTATATATCATATCCCTAATACTTATTGATCTAATAACTGGAAAGTTGTACCTTTTAACTATCTTCCTCCAATCCCTCCTCTTCCCACTCTATCTCTGATAACACAAATCTGATGTTCTTCTATGTTGTTTTTTTTTTAAGATTCACACATATGTGAAATCATACAGTATTTGTCTTTCGGTTTTGCTTTTTAAAAAACTTAACATAATGCCCTCAGGTTTCATCCACGTTGTCATAAATGCCAGGATTTCCTTTTTTTTTTTTAATGGCTGAATAACATTTCATTGTATACATATACCACAACTTCTTTATCCATTCATCCATCCCTGGCTGCTTAGATTATTTATGTGTCTTGGCTATTGTAAATAATGCTACTATGAACCTCAGGGTGCAGGTATGTTTTGGTTTTGTTTCTTTTGGATAAATTCCCAGAAGTGAAATTTCTGTATCATTTGGTGATTCTATTTTATCTTTTGGAGGGTCTTCCATACTGTGTTCCACAGTGGCTGTCACAGTGTGCATTCCCACCAAGGACTCTCCTTTCTCCACATTCTCCACATTCTCACCAGCATTTATTGTTGCTCATCTTTGTTACGATGGCCATTCTAGCAGGGTTAGCAGGATGAGGTGATACCGCGTTGTGTGTGTTTTTTTAAGTTTATTTATTTTTTTAGTGATCTCCAAACCCAATATGGGCCTCAAACTGAGAACCTAGATATTGAGTCACACACTCCAACAGATGAACCAGCCAGGTACCCCTAATTGTGGTTTTAACTTGCGTGTCTGTAATGATCGGTGATGTTGAGCATATTTTCACATACCTACTGGCCATTTGTATATCTTTTTCAGAAGTCTGTCCATTTAGGCCTTTTGCCCCTTTTTAAATTGGATTATTATTTTTGTTTTTAGCTATTAAGTGTAAGAGTTCTTTATATATTTTGTTTATTAACCTCTTAGGAGATATATGATATAAAAATGTATTTTCTCATTTTGTAGTTTTCTTTTCATTTTGTTGATTTTTTTCTGCTTGGGACTTTTAGCTTGATGTAGCACTACTAGTTTATTTATTTTTTACTTTGATGTTTGTACTTTAGGTCTTCTACTTTAATTTTCATATCTGAAAATTATTGCCAAGAGCCCTGTCATGGAGTTTTTCTCCTATGTTTTTTCTAGGAATTTCATGGTTTTACGTTGTACATTTAAGTTATTAACCCATTTTTTAGTTAGTTTTTGTGAGTCTACCACTTTCTCATGGCAATACTCCATGTTGCCTTCTGTGTCTTGTATTTCATTTAAAACACCCACATCCTATCCTGTGAGAGCTTGTTCTCCTTCTATAGTGAATTTTCTTTTTTTTTAATTTTAAAAAATGTATTTTTCCCCATAATGTTTTATTGTCAAATTGGTTTCCATACAATACCCAGTGCTCTTCCTCACAAGTGCCCTCCACCATCACCACCACCTCTTTTCCCCCCTCCCCCTTCCCCTTCAACTCTCAGTTCATTCTCAGCATTCAATAGTCTCTCAAGTTTTGCATCCCTCTCTCTCCCCAACTCTTAAATGTTTTTATTTATTTTCGAGAGAGAGAGAGAGAGAGAGAGAGAGAGAGAGAGAGAGAGAGAGAGAGAGACAGCGTGAGCAGGGGAGGGTCAGAGAAAGGAGTCACAGGATCCAAAGACAGGCTCCAGGCTCTGAGCTAGCTGTCAGCACAGAGCCCAAAGCAGGGCTCGAACCCACGAACCGTGAGATTATGACCTGAGCCAAAGTCAGATGCTTAACCAACTGAGCAACCTAGGTGCCCTGTATAGTGAATTTTCTTAGAAAAATAGTTCTAACTTTAGAGTTTACTGTTGTAGTTTATGTACTCTAAGAAACCTTGAGAAAATTTGTAGTAACTCCACTTGTCAACCTGAATGTTCCAAGGTATTTTTCTTGGAGAGGGGATTAACAAACTTGAAAAGTCTGAACAAAATATCCATTACAAATGAACCCAATTTGGCCAGATGGACCTAAAAAAGCCCAGGAGAACCCATACATTTTTTTAAAGTTTAGTTGTCATGTCTACTTTCTAAGCAGGCAAGACATACAGACATTGAGCAATTTCTCAACATGCTTCTGAAAGGTCAGAATATAGTCCAGTTTGATCAGATCAACAACCACATCTAAAATTATATAGACAATCAGCTTTTGGTTTCAAGGCAAAATGTTAAGAAGAAACTAAATGTTAGCTTTCAAGAAAGAAATGAGAAGTAGACTTATAGGCTTTGGCAGTCAGAACCTAAGGTGTTTAAGTAACAGCATGTATCTCTGCCAAATTTATCACTTATGATATTTCTTTCTTTTACCATTATTTCATCCTTTTGAGGGATCTGGTTCTCCATTACTGTTGTTTTGATTTAGTCACCATCTATATTTAACTTCTTCATGAACTATAATTTAAAGTCAGAGTGAATAAAAATAAACTGGGGATTAGTTTTTGGAACAATTTCAGAATGCGAGATTTAGATCCTTCTAGCATTTACCGCATACTATTAGATGCCAGGCAACAGCTTGAACTGGGAATAAAAGGATCAAAGAGATACACATGATCCTTGCTCTCCCAGAATTTCAGTTTAGTAAGAATAAGACACATAGTTCACAACAACACACTGTGGTAAGGTCAGTGACAGTGAAAGTCACCATGGAACATAGGGAGGACAGCCTAGAGACCATGGATTGTGAATAAAAGATGTGGAGGATTTAGGTGAAGGAAGAGGGATAAGTGTGGGACAGGGGCATTAAGGGAGATGTCATGCACAAAAATGTAGAGGAAAAAGTGGCACATTGTGGTATGGATCCAAGAGGTTGGGTGGCTAGGCCGCCAGGTGAGATTATGCATGTTAGGCTCTGTATAAACACATCAGGTGGGGGTGGATGTAGAAGTCCAGCTCACATTGTTCTCACCAAGCCTCTCAGTGTGGCATGAGGCTACATCTGCCTTAAGAAATGGATCTTTTCTAATTTACACTGAAATATCATTTGGGCCTACTGTGGTCCTATGAAGTGAGAGGTTGGAGCCAGATTATGAAGGATTTTGTAAAATTGGAAACTAAGTAAGTCCTAAGAGCTGTGATGGGGGCAAAAGAGGGATTCACTCCATCAAGCAAGAGAATGACAGACTAGATATGCATTTCATTTTTTAGTTTTTAAATTTTTATGTTTTAATACTTACTTATTTTTAAGAGAGAGAGAGAGAGACAGAGACAGAGACAGAGAGACAGAGACAGAGCGTGAGCAGGGAAGAGAGAGAGGGAGACACAGAATCTGAAACAGGCTCCAGGCTCTGAGCTGTCAGCACAGAGCCTGACATGGGGCTTGAACCCATGAACTGTAAGATCTGGGTCTGAGCAGAAGTCAGGTGCTTAACTGACTAAGCCACCCAGGTGACCCTAGATATGCATTTTAGAAAGATCACTAATTGTCCTCCTAGAGGACAGGGAGGCAGGGAGATAGGTGGGGAGACTACAGTAATAACCCAGAGAACAGGAAAGGAGGACCTAAACTTGGCAGTGGTGGTATGGAGGGAAGTAATTGGTGTTTGATTGGGGTTTGGAGGCCTGGAGAAAGTGAAGGAGTAGGTACTGTGTCCAGGATAGAGCCCTGAGCTGCTGAGTTGTCTGTGCTGTTTCTGGAGATAGGAGAGCAGTTGAATGAGATACATTGACTTCAGGTTTTGACATAATTAAATTTTAGGTCTCCATGATGCATCGAAGTGGAGAGGCTCACAGGTAGCTCAGGAAAAGATTGGCTACAGATACACATTAGGGTGTTATAAAAAAAATAGATAGGATTACCTGGGGAAAAGTTGTAGAGTTCAAAGAGAAGTGGGAGCAGAATGGATTCTGAGAGATCCTAGTGTTTAAAAGATAGGTAGAGAAAAATTGATGTAAAGGATACTGAAAAACAGCAGCAACTTCCAGGACAGGTAGTTGTCACTGAAGTTAAGATATTGCAAAGTTTATAAAAGTTTTTTTCCAGTTAAATTTTGGAAAGGGGGGTAAGTGGAATAGATTGGAATGGGAAGGTGAGAGGCAGGGTAAGACAGAAAAGCACTGCAAATGCAGTTCAATGGGAAATAAACGGTCAGTCTATTTCAATATGGAAACTTAACCAGTGGATTCTTTTCCTTTTTCTTCTACGTTAGAAAAACAAAAGTCTCCCAATCTATTGAAAGGAAAACGTAAACCAGTTCTTCCAAAATAATGGAATGAACCTATTTTTTGTTTTCCAAGGAACTTTTGAAGAATGACCTACCTGTCCTCAAAGAAAAAGCAAATTTTTGGTTTCTTCTTTCCCCCCATATTTTTATTTAAATTCCAGTTGGTTAAAATACAGTGTAAATTAGTTTCAGCATAGAATACAGTGATTCATTACTTACATATAATACTCAGAGCTCATCACAAGTGTCCTTCTTAACCCATTCATCTAACCCAAACCCCCACCTACCTCTCCTCCAGTAGCCCTGTTTGTTCTTTATAGCTAAGAGTCTATTTCTTGGTTTGCCTCCTTCTCTCTATTTTTCATATGTTCACATTTGTTTTGTTTCTTAAATTAAACATATGAGTGAAATCATATGGTATTTATCTTTCTCTGACTGACTTATTTTACTTAGTATAATATGCTCTAGATTCATACATGTCATTGTAAATGGCAATATTTTGATAACTGAGTAATATTCCATTGTATACCACATATTCTTTATCCATTTTTTCATTTGAAGGACAGTTAGGGTCTTTCCATACTTTGGCTATTGTATATAATGCTGCTATAAATATTGAGGTTCATGTATCCCTTTGAATTGATACTTTTGAATTCTTTGTGTAAATACCTAGTAGTGCAGTGGCTGGATTATAGGATAGTTCTATTTTTAACTTTTTGAGGAACACCCATACTGTTTCCAGAGTGGCTGTACCAGTTTACATTCCCACCAGCAGCATAAGAGGGTTCCCCTTTCTCTGCATCCTTGCCAATGCCTTTATTTTCTGTGTTGTTCACTTTAGCCATTCTGACAGGTGTGAAGTGATATCTCACCGTAGTTTTGATTTGTATTTTCCTGATGATGAGTAAGGTTGAGCATCATTTCATGTGTCTGATAGCCATCTGGACGTCTTCTTCAGAAAAGTGTGTATTCATGTCTTCTGCCCATTTCCTAACTGGAATATTTGTTTTTGATGTGGCTGAGTTTGATGAGTTCTTTATAGATTGTGGATACTAACCCTCCAGAAGATATGTCATTTGCAAATATCTCTTCCCATTCTGTAGGTTGCCTTTTAGTTTTATTGATTGTTTCCTTTGCTTTGCAGAAGTTTTGATCTTGATGAAGTCCTAAAAGTTTATTTTTGCTTTTGTTCCCCTTGCTTCAAAAGACATATCTAGTAAGAAGTTTATTTGGCCAATGTCAAAGAAGTCACTGCCTGTGTTCTTTGGGACTTTAATGGTTTCCTGTCTCACATTTAGGTTTTTCACTCATTTTGAACTTATTTTTATGTATGGTATAAGAAAATTTCATTCTTCTGCATATTGCTGTCTAGTTTTCCCAACACCAATTATTAAATTTATATTTTCCCACTGGATGTTCTTTTCTGCTTTATCAAAGGTCAGTTCATCATATAGTTGTGGGTCCATTTATGGGTTTTCTATTCTGTTCCATTGATCTATCTGTCTGTTCTTACACTAGTACCATAATGTTTTAATCACTACAGCTTTGTAATATAACTTCAAGTCTGTAATTGTGACACCTCCAGTTTTACTTTTCTTTTTCAACATTGCCTTGGCTATTTGAGACTTTTTGTGGTTCCATTCAAAATTTATGACTATTTGTTCTATCTCTGTGATATATGCTAGTGGTATCTTGATAGGGATGGCATTGAATGTATAGATTGCTTTGGATAGCATAGATATTTTAACAATATTTTTTTCAATCCATGAGCATGAAATGTTTTTCCATATCTGTGTGTCATCTTCAGTTTCTCTCATCAGTGTTTCATAGCTTTCAGAATGCAGATCTTTTACCTCTTTGGTTAGGTTTATTCTTAAGTATCTTATGGTTTTTGGTGCAGTTGTAAATGGGATGAATTCTTTGATTTCTCTTTCTGCTGCTTTATTAATGGTGTATAGAAATGCAACAGATTTCTGTACATTGATTTTGTATCCTGCAACTATACTGAATTCATTATCAGTTCTAACTAGTTTTTGGGAGGAGTCTTTAAGGTTTTCTTGATATAGTATCATGTCATCTGTAATAGTATAAGTTTGACTTGTTTCTTACCAATTTGTATGCATTTTATTTCTTTTTGTTGTCTGATTGCTGAGGCTAGGACTTTCAATACTATGCTAACTAAGAGTGGTGAGAGTAGACATATCTGCCTTGTTCTTGATTGTGAGGAAAACCTCCCAGTTTTTCCCCACTGAGGACTGTATTAGCTGTGGGTCTTTTGTATAAGACCCTCATGGTGTTGAGGAGGTGTATTTCTTCTAGCCTTACTTTGTTGAGGGTTTATATTATAAATGGAGGTTATACTTTGTTAAATGTTTTTTATGCATCTATTGAGAGGATCGTATGGTCCTTATCCTTTCTTTTATTAATGTACTGTTGGATTCAATTTACTAGTATTTTGTTGAGAATTTTTGCAATCATGTGCATCAGGGATATTTTTCTGTAGTTCTCTTTTTTAGTGGAGTCTGTTTGGTTTTGAAATATGAGTAATGCTGGTGTCATACAATGAGATTGGAAGTTTTCCTTCCATTTCTATTTTTGGGAATAGTTTGAGAAGAATAGGTGTTAACTCTTCTTTAAATATTTCATAGAATTTCCCTGGGAATCCATCTGACCCTGGACAGATTTGTTGAGAGATTAAAGAAAATTTAAGGCCATTTATTTATTTTGAGAGAGCAATTGGAGGATGTCATAATCCTAAGGCTGGGGCTGCTTGTCCCCTGCGATTGGCGGGCTGTACCTGTTTTGTCCGCCCTGACCGGGACCGGCAGGGTGGAGAATCGTTGCGGGTTCTTCTCCTGAGGGAGGGAGAGAAAAGGGGGGCAGGAGAGGGAGACGCAAAGAGTAAAGACAGAACTCACGGTTCTCCGTTCAGGCGAAAGAGAGCGTTTATTCAAAGAACTGTTCTTTATATAGTCTTCAGGGGGGGAAAACAAGGCAAGCTTTCCTAGGCAGGCTACAGAGTGGAATGCATATCAAAGAAGCACCCCGACTTTGCCTCAGCCATCTTGGGGGATGGAGAACTAACACTGAATACGGTTTTGATCTTTTGTGTGCCTTGGCCACTCACGTCTAGCTCAGCAAGACAGTCGCCAAAGTTATTTTGACCAGAAAATGGCAATCTCCAGCCTCCAGATGCAAATCTTTGCTTACTGGCTCACTCAATGGAGTGATAAATCCTTGCTTGAGGCAGACTGAACTTGGCGCCCCGACAGGAGGAGGGGCATAGAGAGGCAGAGAGAGAAAATCCCAAGTAGGCTCCACACTGTCAGTACAGAGCCTGATGTGGGGCTCATACTCACGAAACCGTGAGATCATGGCCTGAACCAAAATCAGGATTACTGACTCAATTTCTGTGCTGGATATTGGTCTGCTCAAGTTTTCTATTTTTTCTTGTTTCATTTTTCGTAGTTTATATGTTTCTAGTATTTTATCCCTTCCTCCAGATTGTCCAATCTGTTGGCATATACTTTTTCATAATATTCTCTTATAATTATTGTATTTCTGTGGTGTTGGTTGTTAGTTCTTCTCATTTGCTTGTGGTTTTATTTATCTGAGTCCTTTCTCTTTTCCTTTTGATAAATCTGGCTAGGGTTTTGTCAATTTTATTAATTTTTTCAAAGAACTAGCTCCTGATTTCATTGATCTGTTCTACTGTTTTTGTTTGTTTTTTAGTATCTATATTGTTTATTTCTGCTTTAATCTTTATTATGCATGGTATGATCTCAGTCTTTTTGCTCTTGTTGAGGGCTAATTTGTGACCCAATATATGATTGATTCTGGAGACTGTCTCGTTTGCACTTGAAAAGAATGTGTATCCTGCTGCTAGGATGAAATGTTCTGAATATACTGGTTATGTCCATCTGGCCCAGTGTGTCATTCAAAGCCCTTGTTTCCTGGTTGATTTTCTGTTTAGATGATCTGCCCATTGATGTAATTGGGGTGTTAAAGTCTCGTACCATTATCGCATTATTATCAATGAGTTACTTTATGTTCACTAGGGTTTTATATATTTGGGTACTTCCAAGTTGGGTACCTAAATATTTTTAGTTGTTAGAACTTCTTGTTGGATAGTCTCCTTTATTATGATATAAGGCTCTTCTTCATCTCTTGTTACAGTCTTTGGTGTTTTGTTTGTTTGTTTATTCATTCATTTATTTATTTATTACAATTTATTGTCAAACTGACTAACATAGAGTGTGTAAAGTGTGCTCTTGGTTTTTGGAATAGATTCCTGTAGTTCATCGCTTACATACAACACCCATTGCTTATCCCAACAAGGGCCTTACTCAATGCCAATCACCCATTTTCTCTTCTCCCCACCCCGCTTCCTCTCTCTGTTCTCTGTATTTAAGAGTCTCTTATGGTTTGTGTTCCTCCCTCTCTCTTTGTAACTATGTTTCCCCCTTCCTTTTCTCCATAGTCTTCCTTTAAGTTTCTCAAGATCCACATATGAGTGAAAATGTGTATCTGTCTTTCTTTGACTGACTTATTTCACTCAGCACAATACCTTCCAGTTCCATCCACATTGCTGAAAATGGCATGATTTCATTCTTTCTTATTGCCAAGTAGTATTCCATTGTATATATAAGCCACATCTTATTTATCCATTCATCAGCAGATGGACATTTAGGGTCTTTCCATAATTTGGCTATTGTTGAAAGCACTGCTATAAACATTAGGGTACATGTGCTCCTATGAATCAGCACTCCCTTGGATAAATTCCTAGTAGCGCTATTGCTGGGTCATAGAGTAGTTCTATTTTTTACTTTTGTGAGGAACCTCCACACTGTTTTCCAGAGAGGCTGTACCAGTTTATATTCCCACCAGCAGTGTAGGAGGGTGCCTATTTCTCCACATCCTCACCAATATCTGTAGTTTCCTGAGTTGTTTATTTTAGCCACTCTGACAGGTGTGAGGTGGTATCTCATTGTAGTTTTGATTTGTATTTCCCTGATAATGAGTGACATTGAGCATCTTTTCATGTGTCTACTTGCCATCTCGATGTCTTCTTTGAAAAAGTGTGTATTCATGACTTCTGCCCATTTCCTCACTGGATTATTTGTTTTTCCAGTGTTGAGTTTGGTGAGTTTAAAGAGATGTGTTTTGTAAATAGCTTTCAAATTTTGACTTTGACTCTTTTGTTAAGTTTTCTTTAATGTTTACTTATATTAGTTCATAGAGAAAGAGAGAGAGAGAGAGAGAGAGAGAGTAAGTGCAAACAGGGGAGGGGCTGAGAGAGAGGAAGACACAGCACAGAATCTAAAGCAGGCTCTAGGCTTCAAGCCACCAGCATAGAGCCCAATGCAAGGCTGAAACTATGAGTGGTGAGATTATGAACTGACCTAAAGTCAGACGCTCAACTGACTAAACCACCAGGCGCCCCGATTTTGTTTTTTTATATTAAGTTACTATAGTGAAAGTAGCTTTTTGTCCATCTCTTCTCCTCATAGATGCTCAGTTTTGTCCAGGTATCTATGCCATGTGCTTTGGGGGGAGCTAAGTGGGTCCCTGCTCTAGAGGTTGGACTGGTTGGTCTAAGGGGGCAAACTTACTGCCTTTACTAGCAAATGGTTTAGCACTAGAGAAATGTGACCTCATTCAGACTCAGACTTGAGGAGAGATCTGGATCTTCAAGACCCAGAAAATAATAATAATAATAAAAACATCATGAAGAAAATAGAGCATAGGGCACCATTGGCAAAAATTGTAAATGACTATGTGTTAAAGTGTTTTTTTAAAAATGTGTTTCTTATGGATCATATTTTTTATCTAATATCTTTTAATAAAATAAGTTACTGGTACTATTTGTAAATTAAGATTGACTTGATGAATATGATTCAATTACAAAAAATAATTCGAACTTTGCCATTAGCTTGCAATTTGTTTTTTATTTTTCTCCTTGTAATGAGAATTTGTTGAAAGGTTATGGTAAGCCCTTCCTGCCTCCTCTCAGCTGGACTGTGTTCTCAGCTTTTACATCAAGAATGGCTAGTGTGGGCCATGGTTATATATGACAACCCTTTCATCAGAAGTAAACTGTCTTCTGGTCCAGGGAATAATCACAGTGAGGTTTCTGTTAATAAAGTCTCTAGTTTAGTCCTTTATTGCAGAATGATGTTTTCAAGGAGTACTTATTTTCAACATTCAAGAAATCAGTAACATTGTCATTTTAATAGCTTCTTTTTATGGCAGATGCCATAAGCATTTTTCCTTCCCCTTCTAGCACACTGCCTATTATGCAGATACAACTTTAACCAAGCAAAGTTGTAAGAGGTATAAATAAATAATTCTGCACTTTCCTCATAGGACAAATGACTAAATGCTAATTTGGAACCTGGCAAACTTGGCTTGCTAGTTAGAAAATTTTAGAATAATGATCCCCTTACTGCAATTCATGCCATATATTCTCTTTTATATGGCAAATCCCCAAATGAATAAATGAATTGTGCTTCTTCTAATGCTATTTTCTGGAAGACAGGAAACTTATGCATGGCACAGGCAGAAATTTAGTGTTGTTTTCACTGACTGAATCCTATTTTTCATTTATATATTCCTAGGTTTCATTTACACCATCCTAGTTTTAAATGATATTATTTCTATGAGTCTGTATGATGACCCAAGATATCACCTCTGATGTTTCATGAGCCACTTGATTTCATGAGATTTAAAGTGCCTGTATTTGGAGGAGGGACGCAAGATGGTGGAGAGGAAGGGAGCTCGGTAAACTCCATCCACCCCATCTATCGAACTGAGAAGGATATTATTCTCATCTGTGAGAGCGGAAAGAGAAAATATGGACTCCAGAAAGAATAGAACCTCAAGGATACCTGAGTGAGTGAGGGCGAACGGGGGAGATCTGAAAACGGGCCAGCCCAGGACGGGCAGGGG
The DNA here is from genome assembly GCF_006229205.1 of Suricata suricatta. Classification (NCBI taxonomy): domain Eukaryota; kingdom Metazoa; phylum Chordata; class Mammalia; order Carnivora; family Herpestidae; genus Suricata; species Suricata suricatta. Next base: position 78,558,869 of record NC_043710.1, on the reverse strand, counting down.
AGGCAAGATCCCCAGCCCAATGTGGGGGAAGTGCAAGGAGACCAAGAGACAAAGGGAAGAGACAGGGGAGTGCACTTCCCGGCTTTCCTCCCAGCGAAAAGCGGCCTGAGCACAGTGGTGCCTGGGGAGCAGACCTCCTTGGTGGCAGAGAGCTGCCGGAGCGCGGTGGCGCGCCGGGGGCAGGCAATTCAAACTTCGTTTTGGGAACGGACCACGGACCACATTTCCACGGTGCACCTCGCCCCCTGCATGGACTGCGAAAATCCCGGGTACCTACAGGAAAAAATAGGGCCCACACCTACACAACCTCCGACAAGGAGTCGGGGGCGGATGGAGGCCTGGGCACATGCTTAAACTGCAGGAGCTCCCAGTTCATTTCCAGCAGTGCACAGCGCCTTGAGCAACAGCTATCAGAAATCAAGAGAGACTCAGTTTTGGTGATTTTTTTTTGGATTTTTTTTTTCCTTTCCCCCATTGTAATGGCGATCGTGGCTGGGGGTGGGGACTCTGCAATTGAGTCTGTGATGGTGCACACTTCACTTCCTGCTGCTCAATTCGCCTCAGACAGGGGCGGAGCCTCTGATAACAGCCTCCAAGACCTACCACATCAAACCACGCCTATCCACCAGGGGGAGCTGCTTCTTTTTTTAATAATATAAAAAATTTTTTTCTTTCTTCACTTGTTTTGTACTTATTTCTTTGTCATTATTACCTTTTTTCCTTTTTCTTTACTCAATTCTTTTAAATTTTACTCCTTATTTTCCTTTCTCCTTTCTCCCTTACTTTTTCACCTTCTTGCAACCCAGATATATTCTCCTGTATCGCATCCTTACCTCTCCCCTAAACTGGGCATACACTTTTAAATGGTCTACTATCCTTTGTTGTCTCCGACCCCCTTTATATATATATGTATATATATATATATGTGTATATATATATATATGTATATATATGTATAT
>NC_043710.1:78554055-78557810 GCF_006229205.1 Suricata suricatta | reverse complement strand
AAACATGGAAAGAGTCTAAATGTCCATCTCTTGATGAGTGGATCAAGAAGATGTGGTATATATACACAATGAAATACTACATGGCAATAAGAAAGAATGAAATATGGCCATTTGTAGGAAACTGAATGGACCTTGAGGGTGTCATGCTGAGTGAAGTAAGCCAGGCAGAGAAGGACAGAAACCATATGTTTGCACTCATAGGTCTAGCAGGAAAACAGGAGAGTCCTAATGGAGAGCTAGGAGGAGTGGAGGAGGGAGAGAGAGTTGGGGAGAGAGAGGGATGCAAAACTTGAGAGAGTATTGAATGCTGAGAATGAACTGAGGGTTGAAGGGGAAGGGGGAGGGGGGAAAAGAGGTGGTGGTGTTGGTGGAGGGCACTTAAGGGGAAGAGCACTGGGTGTTATATGGAAAACAATTTGACAATAAAATATTATGGAAAAAAATAAAGTGCCTGTATTTTAGCAAGTACAGATAGACTTGGATATTGGTAGTTATTGAGAAATTTTGTGTATACTAGCATACCTGCATTAAATTTACTCTTTTCCAAAGTGAGTGGGATTATGTTATCTTTTGATTCATTTAAAATTATTTCAAATACTGAAGGACTAATTTATATTCAAAAGCTAAATGGCACGAAATAGAAATCTGGTAATTCTACCTATAAAATTGCTACTTTTAGTCCAAAATAATTTTTCAACAAAGATTTACTGAATACCAATTACATGTCAGGAACTCCTCCAGGCACTGGGATAAAAACAGAAGAAAGAACAAAGCACATGTTCTCATGTATCTTATATCCTAGTTAGAAGTGAAAGGTGATATATTAGTAAACTCATAAATATATTACATATCATATGTGCTTTGGACAAGGTATGCTATTAGAAAGTGGCAATTTGTGGGCATGTGTTGTTAATTTATATGAACTAGTCAGAGACATCTTCTCTGGTAGGAGATTAAAATGAGCAACAAGAAGTGGGTTTGGCAACTGAGAGCCAGGTGACTAGAGTAACTACATGGGGACTTACGACAAGTATACACACATGTAGGAGTACCAGGTTTTTACTGCTGATTCGTCCCAGTTCTACACTTGTTAAATATTTTGAGTTCTTCCTGCTCGTGATGGTATTTAAAAAAGGGAGCAAAAAGTATTAAAAATTTTGATGAGTATTTCTTTAGAAGGACACAGTGAGCAAGTTGCTAAATTCTCCAAGGAAAAAGGAGAATGAGTTGGAGGTGTGGGCATGAATGCAACAGGGAAGGACAATGGTGACATGGTTAGTGGGTTGAGCTACAAAATGGAGTGTTTTAGGGAGAAGGCGGAGATAACTATTCTTGAGTGACAATGGGGAATAAAATAGCCTCACCACCTCTAGACTTGGTAAAACAAGAAGTGTGGGAGAGAAAAGATGCCACTTGTGTTGGCTACATGCAAAGAAGCATTCTTAGAGAACAAAAGATTTCTTTTAGGATTGGAGGGAATATTTGGAGATGAAATTAAGGATAAAAGATGGTTTGTCAATGACAGGTAGAGAGCCTTAGAGAGTATAGTAGGTAGAGAGGTCAGTGAGTGGTAGACCCTTCTGTCAGATTAAGGAGATATACAAATCCATGTGAATAAGAGCCCAGATAATGGGACATCAACCAAGGAATGCACAGGATGGAGTATGATGTTTTTGAAAACTTATGACAGTGAAAGTAAGGAAGACGAAAAATGGTACATTTCTAAGCTAGGCATAGCTTCCTGGGTTCCTGGTTCAGTTACGGTAATAGTAGAATGGAAGCAGAATTTGCACTATGACATCTATAGGATGAGTGATTCTGTGAGCCACTGTGTGTGTGTGTGTGTGTGTGTGTGTGTGTGTGTGTGTGTGCATGTGTATAATTTAAAAAATTTTTAACATTTATTTATTATTGAGAAACAGAGACAGAGCATGAGCATGGGAGGGGCAGAGAGAGGAGGAGGCACAGAATCCGAGGCAGACTCCAGGTTCTGAGCTCTCAGCACAGAGTCTGATGCAGGGCTTTAACCCACGAGTGGTGAGATCATGACTTGAGCTGAAGTCAGACGCTCAATTGACTGAGCCACCCAGACGCCCCATCTGTGAACTATATTTAATGCCATATAGTGGGCATACTTTAACCAATTAGTCATATCTCTGTTTCATATCTCTGTTTCAACTATTCACATAATACCAAAATATCTGAATCAAAATGAAGAACTTTAATTATCCACAATGGTTTTGAAATATTCAGATAGTTTCATTATTTTGGACAAATTCTTTGTAAACATATTTTTTGAAATCTAATGTGCTGACATGTTAAAGACCTGCCTTTGTCTGTTTTGGCTCACATCACATATGCCTGATATTAAATCACCACTTTAAAAAGGAAGAGAGACAGATTTTATATGAACTTAATTCCTGGATGTGATTAAATCTCTTCAGTCTATATTAACTTGTTCAGAGGAGGAGCCAAGATGACAGAACAGCATGGAAACCTTTTTTGCATCTCACATCCATGAAATACAGTCAGATCAACACTAAGCCATCCTGCACACCTAGAAAACTGATCTGAAGATTAACACAACTATCTGCACAACCTGAACCACAGGACTCAGCGGGTACACGATGTGGAGTGGTGAACTGGGGGAGAGAGAAGCCATGGAGGGCAGGGAGCTGTTTTTGCTTGTGGAGAGAGGACAGAGATAGGGGGAGAGTATGGGGAAAGCATCCCCCCCACCAAAGCAGCTGGAGGGAAAGTGGAAAGGTGGAAACAGCCACCGAGACTGAGCTAAAGGAGGAAGAAGAGGGTTTGAAGTCTGTTAAGATTATACAAACAAGGGGAGTGCAGGTCTGGTACTTTGCAGCTCCATACCTGGCAGTGGTCTGGTGGCAAGGGTGAATCCCCAGGAGCAGAGTGAAGTCTGGGGGGTCTTCGGGCCACACGGTAGAGGCAGTTCTCCGGCTGGGAGGACATTTGGTAGAGGTGGTGTGGCCACGCCACCTGCAAAGGTCCCAGTGGACCCCAGAGAAATGCCACATTTGCTGGTGCTGGAACAAGGTCATAACGGGTGAAGCCTGATGTGAGATGCATGTTGTGATTTTCTATAATGTCTGAAATGCTGCTGCTAAATGATTGCGTGAACTCTTTCTGGGGTGGGCTAGCACCCAGCTGCTGTCTCTGGACATCTGCAGCAGCACAGTCCCACAAACATTCTTTGGTGCAGCCGGCACCGAGGCATTGCTCAGCAGAGAGTCAGAATGGGTCAGAGCCTCAGTTTCTCAGAAGGTGGGAAACACAGCTCATCTGAGATAAAACTAAGGAGAGAGGTGCTGCCTGGCAAACTGACACATTGGTCGCAGTGTAAAATCAGGGAGTGAACAGAAGCCAGAGACAAAGGACGGGTGTGGTTTTGCGAGTCAGGTTCGAATACTAGAGACTGGGTAGCTGGGTGATGATATTTTCACCCCTCCTGCACATGTGCACACACACCTACAAGCGCCACAACAATCCACCCCAGTAAACTAAGCAGCGCCATCTAGTGAAGAATGGAGCTGTTAACTAAGCCCTGCCCAATTCGGCCAACCTTCTCTTTAGGAACACCACATGCTTTTCCGCCCACTTAGTTTATGGACTATTAGAAGTGCTTCAGCATTTGATTTCTAGGGGAACATGATGTAATTTCAATCATATTTCAGTCTATTTGCTGGTCCATCTATTCAATTTTCTTTATCTTGAATATAGAAAAAGGAAAA
>NC_043710.1:78407589-78553955 GCF_006229205.1 Suricata suricatta | reverse complement strand
GAGGAGGAGGAGGAGGAGGAGGAGGAGGAGGAGAAGAAGAAGAAGAAGAAGAAGAAGAAGAAGAAGAAGAAGAAGAAGAAGAAGACGACGACAACGACTTCGAAGGGGGAGGAAGAGGAGGAAGAGGAGAAGGAGACTAAAAGCAACACAGACTAGAAAGGACAAAAGAACACTACCAGAAACTCCAACTCTACAGGCAACATAATGGCAATAAATTCATATCTTTCAGTACTTATTCTAAATGTCAATGAAGTAAATACTCCAATCAAAAGACATAGGGTAACAGAATGGATAAGAAAACAAGATCCATCTATAGGCTGTTTACAAGAGACCCACTCCAGACCCAAAGGCACCTTCAGCTTGAAAGTAAGGAGATGGGGCACCTGGGTGACTCAGTCAGTTAAGTGTCCGGCTTCAGCTCAGGTCATGATCTCATGGTTTGTGGATTCGAGCCTCATGTTGGGCTCTGTGCTGACAGCTAGCTCAGAGCCTGGAGCCTGTTTCAGATTCTGTGTCTCCCTCTCTGTCTCTGACCCTCCCCTGCTTGTGCTGTCTCTCTCTGTCTCTCAAAAAAAAAAAAAACCAGAAGAAAAAGAAAGTAAGTGGATAGAAAATCATCTGTTATGCTAATAGTCAACAAAAGAAAGCCAGAGTAGCCATAGTTATATCAGATGATCTAGACCTTAAAATAAAGACTGTAACAAGAGATGAAGAACTAATTTGGATGTAAATTAACAAATAAATTTAAAAAAACGTGTTCAAATGGATCAACATAGAAATTCTGAAAGAGAAGCTCATGAAGAACTACCCTTTCTGGACAAGGGAAGTTAATCATCTAGCACCTTTGCTTTATAAATCAAGTTCAAGATCATTTGGGGGAAAATAATAAAGTGTGTTAGATATTGGAGGAGTCACTGGAATATATTTGAATCCCAATGTTGCAGGGCAGTGGTTTCTCAGGTTTACCAAGATCGCACAGATAAGGAAACAGATGTGGTCAAGGCCACAGATTACATAGTAGCTCACATGAGACCAGATCCTAGAGTCTTGGGATCTTGAGTTTTGTGTTTCTTTGGTATCCAGAGCAACAATGTCTCTAAAGCTTTGTCAAATATCTTCCATTTGCCTGTTGGCTTCCATTTCCCTGGTGAAATTTGAACTGGCCCCTGAAGTGAAAGGCAAGGAGAGACTGAGGAAAGAAGCAGATCACTCCAGATTGGTAGGCTGCACATTTAATAATCAAGGAAATTTAAGAGACAGTCTTGGGTGCCTGCAAGACAAGTAGATCTCTGCACCCACCTGTCAGAAACTTAAAAGTTGACATAGAGGCCTTAACTGTGTGCATTCATGTATACCATCCAGATGGTCAAGAACATATTGCTCTCTCAAGGCTGCATCCAGCTTCCCACTGTGGGAAGTATGAGTGGAACATATATTCCAAGGACAGGAGATGGGGTGAAGTGCTTCTAATTCCCTAGGTCATTTACCAGGTCAACTGGAGGTCATGTCCTCTTGATGACCTTCTGCAATTTCTTCAGACTATTTCTATTATCACAGGAGGATAAAACCACACAGGTTGAGAAGGCAAAGACTCAGGGTGTTCTCTGGGGAGGCTGTCAACAGATTTGAGTCCCACTTCTAACAAACTCTGTTCTGAGCACTGGGATGAAAGTCAGCAAATTGATGATTAAGTTAATATTTGCTTAGTATATACTATATTTCTTTCCTTCCTAGTTTCCTCCAGTGCCAAATAAATGGACAGGAGCAGATAGTCTCCGAGGCTTCCTTAACCTGAACTGTAGATAACCCTATGAAAATCTTGCCAGTCCAGGAAAAGATCTTCAGCCTTGTAGATGATGGGCCAATAAATATCTCTGAAGTATTTAGTGAAAATGAGCCTTTAGTTGCAGCCTATGAGAAAAATAAATGTCAAACAGTTACACCCATTTGTTGGAATTTTAATCATACATAGGCATACACAACTAGTTCATATGCACTTTAGGAATAAGAAATAACACATCCCCAATGGATTTAACTTTTTTAGTTTTATTCCATGAAGGAGACAAAGGCAGTTTACTTATTCTGCAATTACCATAGGTGGAAAGCTATCAATAGAATTCTGTGCTTTCCCCAGTGGTTATGCAATCCTAATAATTAAATCTACACATCTGCTAGATAACAGCAGATTCAAAGTCTAGCAATTTACATAGAAGAAAACAGATGTCATTCTGGTATAATCTCTTCACTTTCACCATGAGTGCTGTGAATGCTGCACACCCTGCAGTGATTAATCTATCAAAATATTCTACTGCATTTACTCCATTTTATTACATCCTGTGTCACAGGAGATGGAGCAGCTGTTTCTGGATAGAAAGCAAAGAATTGGTACAAAATAAAGCATCCTCTGAATAGGTGCAGGAAACCAATGTTCTTGAATTATTAGAAAAGAGATATTAAGAGCTTACAATGGGGTGATTTTATGAAACTCCAGTGGAACTACTGTCTCAATCAATAGCTTGAGCAGTGAATGACCTGACACATACAATAGATATGTGCATTTTCTCCTTCACTAACACACTTTTCAATGGAATCCCGTCCTTTGAAGTCGAAAAACCAAGTTCATATCCATTGTTAAGCCCAGCAATTTGGTTTAAAGAGCATATTCTTTCCTAATTAACTTGTTATCAAGCAAAACCCCATCTTAAAGAGATCATCCAAATTCTGGAAACTTATGTTGAAAAGTTTGGATAAAAATGTAGAATTTATTTTTCCAGTGAAATTTATTGAGTTATGAAAAATGTTATGAAATAGAACATTGAAAGTTTTTGGGAATGAGTTGCCAAATGGATTTTCATTGCTGTGAATGAGATATAGAAAATATAGAAAGTGGACAAATTTTAAAAATTATATACATTTTAAATTTATTCTTAGGATGAAAACAAAACATATTTCACCAGATGAGTAACTCTTAAACTTTGGTAGGCATAAGAATTCCTCAGAATGTTAAAACCCTCAGAGATTCTGATTCACTGAGTCTGGGATAAAGTTCTGGCATATTCATTTTTAAGATGCTGCTGGTTAATTCTGATGCAGGTCCTCCTTGTACTACTGTCTACAGAAACACTGTAGATAATGGTTCAGATAAACACTTGTCAGTGCTATGTATCATGTAGTATTTGCACATATGCATATGTTGTAGTATATCAACATATGTTTGCTAAATGCATGGAACAAGTAAGAACTCTTTCTTTGAAGTTAGACATCTGCGTCTAAACACCAGTTCTTCCTTTTGCTAGCTTTTTCAATTTAGGCTGAATCTTTATTTTCCCTCAGCCTCAGTTTTCTTATCTGTAAAAGGAATACACACATACTTATCTTCCAGGTTGTCTTGAAGGTTTATGATTAATGGTTAAATTCCTAGAAATATTTATTGACACTTGCTGCCTTCAATTCCTTTCCTCTAATTCTCTTTTCAAGTCATATTGGGCTATGTCCCCATTACACAATGAAAATACTCATGTTGGGTTCACCATTGACTTCCATATTGATGAATCTAAAAGTCAGGTCTCAGTCTTCATCTTACTTGACCTATTAAAAGAATTTGTACAGTTGCTGTGCTTCCTCTTCAGTAGAATTTCTTTACATATGTTATAAGGACTACATTTTCATTTCATTTTTTTTCTCCCACTTCATCATTGATTATCTTCCTTATCAACATTCACTCTCTAGCTTTAAATACCACACCTGAGGACTACCAAATTTATATCTCTAGTTTGCACTTTTCTCCTGAACATATCAGAATCATATATCAAACTGTCTGACCAAATCATATATCTCCACTTTGATATCCTACAGACACTTTGGATTTAGCATGACTAAAACTGAATAGCAAATTTCTCCTCTGGTTCCCAAAACCCTACTTCATCTATGACCCTCATTTCAGTCGATGATAACTTTTTTTCAGGACAAAAACCTTGGAGTCATGAGTGATATCTCTCTTTGTTTCAAACCCAAATCCAATCCATTAGGAAATCTGTAAGGTTCTTTCATTTCTTACAATTTCCACTGTTACCATTATGATGTGAGTGACACTGATCTTTGGCCCCAAATATAGCAAAAGCCTACCTAGTTTCCCTACTTCCACCTTTGCCTCCCTCTTTGTCTATTCTTTACAAGATTACCAGAGCAATCCTTTGGTCAAAACCAGTCAGTGGCTTCCCATTTCATTCAGGAAAATAGCCAAATTCTCATGATCCACCAGGCTCTATGATATAGTCTCCATTTCTCCTCTAACCTTATTTTCTCATATCTACTCCTATCCAGCCAAACTGGCCTCTTCATTGTTCCTGAAAATAACATTACTACCCTGACTAGTCCATCTACCTGGAACATTCTTCCCTCAGGAAGTCTTATTACTTTCTTCTTTATCTTCTTCAAGTCTTTCCTTAAAAGTCACCTGTTTAATGAGACCTCCCCTGACTACCCCACTTAAAACCACAACCTCTACCTTTCCCTGACTCTCCCTATCTCCCTTCCCATTTTATTTTTATATAAAACATGTATCACTCCCTATATTATTTGCTTTACTTATTATTTCTATTGTTAATAAAAGTTTGAAAATAATTTCATTTACTATATAAGCCATATAATTCTTTCTCTCTAATTTTCTATATCTTTGGTTATAATAGGTAACATGTAGAAAGGGTTTACAATGTGCTAAACTTTGTGCTTTACATCTACCACTTTTTAAAATACTTACGAATGGCCATAAAGCAGGCATTATAATTATTATTGTCCCAACTTTGAGGTGAGAAACCTGATGAATAGAGAAGTCAAGTGACTTGCTCTTAGTCACACAGTCATTAAGCCTTGGAATGGGGACTCAAGAACAGGGAGCTTTCTACAGATTCTGCTTTGACAATGCCTTGGGAAAATAATCACTTGGAGTCACACAATCACTCAGTGACTGGTTGTGCTCAAAATACTGGTTGCTTGATGGCTTGAAAATACTTTTAAACAGACATGTGTCAGATGTGACTGGCCCTTGATTCACTTTTCAGATAGTCTATCATCTTCCTCCTTTCTTTGTACCTATAATTTATCTCTTAAATTGCTAAGTGTTTATCTCTATTTCTTACATTTTTGACTGCTAGAGGCTAATCAAGTGTATGCCCTATCTGAGAAAAAATTGTTATAAGTATGTGCTATAGGCCTATTGAATGCTTCCAGCACAATGAACTATTGAGTCCATCTTCTTTTCTTCTATAGAAATAACACCTTGGCATCAAACAAGCTTTCAAGGAGACCCAGATCGTGAACAGTAATTTTAATAGATCCATTGTTCAGTTTTAAACAGATATCAGTCTGATCATTAATGAAAGTCAGGAAATTGCTTTACTGTAGTGAAGTACTGTCAAAAGACCATTTATAAATTGTAAAGATATTACTTTTTCCGTTAAATTTAAATATGATAATGAATGAAGAGAAAGATGCCTCAGATCATAATTATAAGAACTTATATAAACACAAAGGTGAAAAAAACCCCATGAAGATTATCAAAGTAATTGTAATTTCTATGAGCAGAAACCCGAGAGTTCAATGGAAAGGGTCAGTGCTAAATGATTGCCATTATATTTTAACCTAGTTTGCCTGGGTTATTTTTAATCTTTTGACTTATATTGTGGAGGTGTGTTATATACTAGAGATCAAGTCTTTTATTGAGTTCAAATTCTGATTGAGGTCATCAGTGATTATGGGAGTACTCATAAATAATATTCCCCATATTCTGGGTTGAGGTTAGGATTTTGAGAGTCCATTAATAATGGTTATTTTTATTATTTTTTATATTCACTATAGTGGGATAGAATCAAGGTTAAATTGCCCTGAGGAAGATGGAAAAAATAGACTGACTTTGGGATAACTTGGAGAAAGTTAACTGAAGACTATGATCAAAGTACTAAAAACAATGAATTATAATTAACTGTTTATTAATATATTAATATAGGATATATTAATATGCATTATATTATATTTATAATTAAGTCTAAAAACTATAGACTTGTTTTGATTTTTAGTTTAGTCCTTATATATGTGACAATGTTTTAGGTTTTCAAACTTATTTTGGAATTAGAAGTCACCTATGTGATGATGTAATTATACTCCGTTGTGTGATATGTGATATCTGATGGTGCTTTTTGTTGATAAATAGGTATATGCAAACTTTTTAGGCAGTTATTTTCTATGGATGACTAGTGAACCTCAGAATATGAATTCACAGATAAAACTGGGCTCTAATAAGAGTTACATACACTACTGTGTAGTGGATAATATTGTCTCTGGCATTTATTTATTCCTACTTTCCTTCTTTCTAATAGAACCTTAGTTTAACTATCCACCTCATTCCTCTAATATGGGTTCTCATTAGTCCAAGCTATTTAGTATATGATCTTCCTCTGAAGACTATTAGTGACTCAGGATTGATACATGGCTTATTTTGACCATTCAGGTTATAGAAAAGTATGCATATTCCCCAAGTGTGGCAGAGGTCCTTCTCTTTCCTGTTCAAAATGAAACAGAAAGCATGACATTTTAATGTTCAAATATAGCCAACTTGGAATTCTGAGAGATGACTCAGTATGAAGCTGACACTGATGAGAGTTGAGTAGAGGGAAAGGCAGAATCTGTATCTTTGACAACAGATATGATCTGCCTGATTGAACTAGAAAAATAGTATCACACATCTGGGCTTCCATTAATGTAGATAATCAATATCCTAATTGTGTCAACCATTTTGAGGTTATAGTCCATGTTATATTTGCAGCCTGTCTTAGCTTGGGTTGCTGTAGTAGAACACCACAGACTTGGTGGCTCAAGCAAAAGATTATTTATCACAGTTCTGGAGGCTGGGATGTCCAGTGCTAGTAGATTAAGGTGCTGGTAGACTCAGTTCTCAAGAAGAGGACTCTCTGTGGCTAATAGACAGCTGCCTTCTGACTGTATCTTCACGTGCTGTCAGAGGAAGCTCTGGTGTCTCTTCTTTTTCTTTTAAGGATGTTAATTCCATCAAGGGAATCCAATCTTCTTGACTTTATCTAAGCCTACATACTTCCTGAATACTCCACATTGGAGTTTAGGGATTTAACATAAATTTTGGGGGGATACGTTTAGCTCATCACATTCTGTCTCTCACTCCTCAAATTCGTGTTCTTCTCACGTACAAAATGCAGTAATTCTATGTCAATAGCCCTAAAAATCTTAACTTATTCCAGCATCAACTCTAAAGTCCAAAGTTGAAAGTCTAGATTCTTACCTAATAAATCTAAATTAGATACGAGTGCAAGTGGAGACATGATTCATTCTGAAAGAAAATTACTCTTCAGCCATTAACTTGTGAGACCAGATAAGTTATGCACTTCTCAAATACAATAATAGTGCAAGGGATAAGATAGGCATTATAATTTCAAAAGGGAGAAATCAGAAGGAAGAAAGAAATGACAAGTCCTAAGCAAGTTCCAAACCTAACAATGCAAATACTTAAGCTCTATGCTTAAGGATGGAGAGCAATCCTCTTTGGTTCAATGCTCTTCCTTCAGTACCCACTGAGGTAGCAGTCTTGCCTGTGCATTTCTGCCTGGTGAGAGTTATGCCTCCAAGACTGCTGGGCTGGGGTTAGTCCCCCAAGGCTCCTGGCAGCCCTGCCCCCACAGCTACAGGGAAGTTGTCTTCTGCCCTATTGAAACTGAGGTGATAGCCCCAGACTTAGAAACTGTAGAGGGAGTTCTGATAATTTTTGAATTTGCCTCAAGGGTCATTCTTTCTTTGTCTTGAAGGATAGTGCAAGTTTCCATCTGAATAGGTTGTTATATATCCTGGTCCTGTAGTGTCTAAAGTCTGAAAGCTTTCCTTCATGCTATAGTCTGAATACTTGTGTCTCTTTAAACTTTATGTGTTGAAACTTAATCATCAGTGTGATGGTATTTGGAGGTGGGGGTGGACGGTAGGGGAGCAGTCTTGGGAGGTGATTAGATCATGAATGTGAAGTCTTTATAATGAGATTAATGTCCTTATGAAAGAGACTCCATAGAGAGCTCCCTCACTTCTTTTGCAATGTGAGGTTACAATGAGAAGACAGATGTCTATGAACCCGGAAGCCAGCCCTCACCAAACACTAAACCTGTGGGTGACTTGATCTTAGACTTCACAGCCTCCAGAACTAAGAAACAAATTTGTATTGTTTATAAGACACCCAGAATATGTATTCTGTTCTAGTAGCCCATACTGACTAAGACACCTCATTTTGTCCCATTTATTTCTGAACTGGAAAGTTCATACTGTCAGTACTTCCAGTGGGTTGGCTGATTAGGTTTGTGCTTCATACATGTGCTAATCTTCTTATCAAATGGTTGGTTGTTCAGCCACACTTTTGGTATTCTCTGAAATATGGATAGATTGAGAAGTTTCCAAATCTTTAAGTTCTGGTTTCTTTTTCGCTTAACAATTCCTTCTTAAATTAATTTCTTTCTTCTTGAAATATACTGTAAGCAGTCAAGAGGAAACAAGTGACTCTTTCAACAGTTTGCTTAGAAATGTCCTTAGCTAAATATCTAATTTTATTAGTCAAAAGTTCTGCCTTCTGCAAAACATTAGAACACTAGCACAATTCAGCCAAATCTTTCATCACTTTATAACAAGGATCGCCTTTTCCTCCATTGTCCAGTAACAATGGAGACCTCACCAAGAAATGCTATTGAAATGCCCAAGTTTTTAGTATCACCCCAAAACCAGAATCCGCCAGGGAGACTGAGGTACGCATGTAAAAGCAAAGGGCAGTTTTATTATGGCTTAGGCTCGCCGGGCCTAAGTTTGGTCTCACAGCCTTCACCAACGCAGTGGATCCGTGCTGAGAGCCCCGAGCAAGGGCTGAGTAGGGTTTTTATGGGGTCTGGGAAGGGGGAGTTACAAGAAATTGTGACATAGGTACAGTGACCCAATCATAATGGTACAACAGTATTGGCAGCAGCTCTACCATACACATTGTTCAGAGTGTTCGTTACTTTTGGTGGGACCCAATTACAACATTTAGGGTATCTTTGAAATTAACCAATTACAGAGCGAGTTCAGGGTCTTGTTTGGTGACTTGGGGTTAACTTTAACACTAGGTCACAGGGTTCTATCTAAAGCTCCCATCTGCTGGTCTCACCCTTAGGAATGTGGGGAGAGGTAGCTGGGCTTTTCTGATTGGATACCGCAAAGTGATCTGCTTTTGCCCCTGGTAATGTATAAGGCCTAATGGTTCCGGAGCTACGGACCTTAGGCCTTCTAGTTTAGAGGGGAAACAAAACCTGTCATGGCGTCTGTTTGGTTCAGCCTTACACTATCACTATCTATATTTCTCCCAACATTTTGTTCCTGATTATTTATGTATTCTCTAAGATGGAAGCTTTCTGTATAGCTCTCTTCTTTTCCCTCTTGAGGTCTCACCAGAATCACCTTTTACCTTCCTTTCACAGCAATCTTTACTTACCATGCATTTTCAACTTTAATGAGTTTATATAGTCTTTAATAAAGTTTTCATAGAAGACATGGAAAAGGAGGTTATGTAGCAGCAATGCTAACAACTCTAACAAATATTTTAGTTTTTGAAAAGTAGCTTTTGCCTATAGGAGATGCATGGTAATTATGTGCAGGTGTATTGTTTGATTGCATGTGAGTGTGTGTGTGTGTGTGTGTGTGTGTGTGTGTGTGTGTGTGTGTTAGTATGTAGTGGTTGGTCAAGTAGTTACCCACTAAGAAAGATTGGACAGATTAAGCCTATTCATACCCAGTTCACTAAGAGTTTGAGAACAGATCTTATCTGGAGGGTGACTTCCTTCATCAGCTTGGATTAACATAACATAATACCATAGGCTGCACAGCTTAAACAACAGACATTTATTCCTCAAAGTTGTAGAGGCTGGGAAGACCAAGATCCCAAGATACCAGCTTATTCAGTTCTCGGCAAGAGCACTTTTTTCTGGCTTCTCATTATATCTTAACATAGTGGAAAGAGAAAGAGCTTTGTTCTCTCTTCATCTTCTTATATGGACACTAACCCCATTTTCATGACCTCATCTAGTCCTAATTACCTGATAAAAGGCCCAACCTCCAAACACCAACACATTGGAGATTAGGGCTTTACCACATGAATTTCCAGGGGACATAAATATCTAGTCCATATCAGAGAACTTATGATTCTATTTGAAAATTGGTTTTCCAGGGGCACCTAAGTAGCTCAGTCGGTTAAGTGTCCAACTTCAGCTCAGGTCATGATCTGACAGTTGGTGGGTTCGAGCCCCGTGTCAGGATCTTTGCTGAATGCTTTCTCAGAGCCTGGAGACTACTTCAGATTCTGTCTCCTTCTCCCTTTGTCCCTCCCCGCTCATCCTTTGTCTCACTCTATCTTTCAAAAAATAAATAAATGTAAAAAAAATTGGATTTCCAAAGCCATGCATCACTGTCTGTGTCACCTGACATGTCATAGACATCATCAATGATCTTATTGGGAGTCACTACCCTCTCACCACCCCCCTCTCCATTGTTATAGACTGCATTAAAAAGACCTGAAGAAGAGTTCTGCACGCTTTTGGAGGAACAGGACAGGGAATGGATTCTGGAGTAAGAAAAATCCTTGCAAGGAATGGAGTTTTCTGGAAGGTAGAAGGAACTCTGCATGGGGAAGTTTAGATAAAGGTAACACTTGGAGGTAAAAAAAGCTAGATGCAGAAAATAATTTAGGCTTGCCTAATGTTTTTGCAGAAAATATAAGGGCAGACAGAGTGGTGGGCTCTGTCTTCTCTAGCTAGTACTTGCAGAGGGGGGATGGTGTCCAAATAAGAGTCAGTGTCCAAGAGTTCCAGATGAAGAGAAGCAGCAGAGAGGTGATCCAAGGCTAAGCCAGGAGAAATTGCTGTCCCAGAGGAACTTCTGAGTGGACAGCTTGGGACAGACTTAAAGAAAGCTTAAATTTTTAGGGTATTTTAGAGGAAGCTGAACCTTGAAATGAGAGGTGTGGGTGGGCATGGATATTACTGCTTGTGCTACATTTATATGTAACTTGAGTGTGGCAGGATTCCCTTCCATTTTAGGTCTTGAGGCAAAGAATCTTTATGAATGTACAGAGAGTAATTTTTACAGTGACCAACATTCACAGTTTTCTTTGCACACTTCAAAGAAAGGAAGGAGGGATACTTTAAGTTATTTTAACCTGTAATGTAAGTCTTTTTCTTGGAAAACTGCATATCTCCCCCTAGGAGGTATTGCAAACTTGAGTGCCACCTGAGCTTTGCTGAGAAACACTGTAGATCTCTCTACTAGATCAGGGTTCAGTAAACTTTATTTTGGAAAGAACTAAATAGTAAATATTTTAGATTTATGAGTCATACTCTCTCTGATGTAACTCACCTCTGGGGATGTAGCAGAAAATAGTCATAGACATGAAATAAAAAATGAATATGGCTGCGTTCCAATAAAACTTTAGTTATGGACACTGACATCTGAATGTCATGTAACTTTCATGTCACATGACAGTTTTGTAAAAATAATTTTTTCAGTCATTTAAAAATGTAAAATTTTTTAGATTGTGTGCCATACAAAAATAGGCTGCAGGCTGGAGTTGGCCTCCAGGCCATAGCTTGCTGACATAACAGATGACAGAAGACAACGGGCCTCTCTTGTGTGAAGTGTGAATACCAATCTCTTAGTACCAGTTCAGCTTCTTTACTTTTGAGAGCAGCTTTTCTTAACTAAATGATTGTAGAGTATATCTTTCTCATAAAGACAATGATTAATTTTACTCTGAGAAAACACAGGCTGGCCTGGTAATGAGGAAAGAACATTTTCCCATCAACTGGGGTTTTATATTTTGTCCTTTGTGAACAACAGACGGCTCTATTATTATGCTGAGAAGCATTTTGCTCTTCCTAGCCAGACCTGAAACTTGGCTGAGTCACAAGAACAACCATGCTGATTGTCAATGGCTGTTCTTTTTGGCACCAGGAGGAATGGAGCCAACTATGATTAAATTATTTTGATTACTGGCTTCCCACTGATGGAGACAATGAGAGGTGATTCTTGTCAATTCATCCTGCCACATATAAAATTGTTTTTGTAAAAATAGCATTATATTGAATATGTTACTTTGTAGCCTATTTCGAAAAAAAAAAACCACTTAGCAACATAGCTGGCATTTCTTCATACCACTGATAAAATTATTTTAAATGGCTATGCATTCATAAGTGTAAAATAATTCATCCAGATTCTCTATTGTTGCCTTTCAAGTAGTTGCCAATCTTGTAATATTATAAAAATTGTGTAATGAATTCCTTTTAGATAACTTCTTGGGCAGCTCTGGGTTAATCGTTAGTGTGAGTTCCCAGAAACAGATTTGGTTGAGTAAGCATATACTGAGGTCTTTTCAGACGTGTCACAAAAGTACACTCTAAGAAGAGTTGCCTCAATCATTTTGCATTCCCTTTAGGAACATATGAAAGTGTCAATTACTCTGTATTCCTGTCAAATTAAAATTTTAATTTGTTGGGAAAGCATAAACACTTAAATAAAACTTCTATTTCTATATATCTTTCTCAATACTGTTAATATCTAATGTGATAGGGACACTGACTTCTTGATTGTTTATTTTCAGTTCCTAGCACAATGCCTGGCTTATAGTAAAATTCAATTAGCAAATTCAATATTGAGTATTCAATATTCATTAAATACACATTGAGCAAAAGAAAGAAAACAGACAATATTGCCAATATCTGGGCATATATTTTACATAATTCCTTCAATTTTTCAGACAGGTTACTTTGTTACAAAATAGCTCATTAAATCTGTAAGATCTGCCTTTTCAAAGCTATGCTTATTAGTATACTTATTTCTTTTAAACTTTTTAATTAAAATTTATTTTATTAAATAAATTTATGATAAGTTTATTATAAATTTATTTTAATAAAATAAATTAAATATTTACTTATTTTAGAGAGAGAGAGAGACAGAGTGACAGAACACGAGAGGGGGAAGGGCAGAGAGAGAGGAAGACAGAATTTGAAGCAGACTCTAGGCTCTGTGCTGACAGCTCAGAGCCTGCCCTGGGATTCAAATCCACAAACCGTGAGATCATGACCCGAGCCAACGTTGGATGCTTAACCAAGTTTCCCAGGCGTCCTTACATTTTTCTAAATATGGCTTAAAATGTGGAAGAAAAAGGAAATAATTATAGTATATGGTTTTGATTCCATCTTTAAAGAAAATCTTTTGCTTCTATGACCTTTATAATATTAATATCTCTTTTTGTTTAAATTCCAATTCAGTAGATTATTAGATTATATATATGTATGTATATATATACACACAAATACATGTATATATGTATGTATCGTCAATTTGTGAGTGTGTATGTCCAAAATATTAGAAAAATTTTCATTTTTGGATACTTAACACAGGTTGGATAACAGCAAAAATAAATGAGCTTGGACAGATCCTAAATGGAAATATCCTTGTTGTTCATTGAGTGCAATTAAGATTTTCCTATTGAAATAGTAGTTGCAGCTGTTCATTCAAATGAAGAAATGCCTGCCAGGACAAGATGCTCTCTTTAGATTGATACCCTACTGCTACTTGATTGTCTCAGTTGACTTATAGACCCTGTAGTGTTGAGTAAAATAATTGTCTATTTACACAAACAAAGCAATTTCTGTCTCCAAGGTCACTTGCAGTTTATAGAAAAGAGAATTTTTTGAAGTTTTGCAGAAACGTTGCTCATGTGAGAGGCATGGGAAAGAATAATAGATTCTCTAGGAAGAATACTTCTATGATATCCCTTAATTCTGTTTTGAGTTTTGTAGCTTAAGATGTTCATCTCACTAAAGAAGTCATTACTGTTAACTGATTTTTTGTTTTGTTTTGTTAACTGATATACAGCAAGCATAAAGAAAAGTACTTTTTTTTCTGACTACAATGGTATTAAACTAGAATGAATAGTAGAAGGAGAGCTGAAAATTTTACAAATACATGAAAATTGAACAGCACACTTCTGAACAAGTGGGTCAAAGAAGAAATCAAAAGGAAAATTAAAAAAATGCCCTGAAACAAATGAAAATGGAAACACAAAATACCAAACTTATGAGATGGTAGAGAAGCAGTACTAAGAGGAAAGTCCATAGCGATACAAGCCTGTATTCAGGAATGCCAGGGTGGCTCAGTTGGTTGAGCATATGCCCCTTGTTTTTGGCTCAGATCATGGTCCCAGGGTCATGGGATTAAACCCCATATTGGGCTCTGCAGTGATTATGCAATGTGCTTAAGATTCCCTCTCTCTCCCTCTGCCCTTCTCCCCTACTTGTGTTTTCTCTCTCTCTACAATAATATTTAAAAAGCTCAGATTCAGAAAAAATTTTTTTCAAAAAATCCAATAGCCTATCTTTATACCTCAAGGACTAGAAATTAAGAAAAACTAAGCCCAAAGTTAGCAGAAGGAAAGAAATAACAAAGGCCAGAGGCCACTCTTTCTAGTAGCTAGCCTTATTTAGGAAGTTTTATATTCTAATACTGGTCTCCTGGAGGTCATAATTTCCACTATGTCACATTCTTTGATTTTAGGCTCAAAGAATCATGGAAAAGGTCCAAATTCAAATACAAAAACCAAAAGGATTTTCTTAAGTGTGTAGGAAATACATTTTATGTCAAACAGTCTTTCATTCTCATGTGATAGATTTATAGTTTTTAACATTCTACTTTGTATGAATATTTAAAAACTTTGCTGTAAAAATATTAATGTATTTTTTAAGTTTATTTATTTTGAGGGAGAGAACAGGTGCATGTGTGTCTGAGAGTGAGCAGGGGAGGGACAGAGAGAGGGAGAGAAAGAATCCAAAGCAGGCTCTGTGCTGTCAGCATAGAGCCCAATGTGGGGCTTGATCTCATGAACTGTGAGATCATGACCTGAGTGTAAACCAAGAGTTGGGCACTTAATTGATTGAGGCAACCAGGCACCCCTTAATGTGTTTGATTATGGAACCTTCCAGACCCTGTGGCAGATGATACATAATTATAATAAAAGCAAAAATTATGTATCTAATATATGAAGAAATATGAATTCTATAAAGCATGCAGTCTTAGGTTTTAGGACTCTGATTGGACCTTTGGTGTCTTCCTTGGAATATCATCTCTTAGCTTAAAGTGCAAGACTGAGAACTAGAATCATAAGAAGATAGAAAAATATATCTTCCAAGAATAGAAAGACATTATCTTTCCTACTTTAATTTTCTGTTCCCATCCTCCATGATAATTGCCCATGATAATAACAGGACTTTTAGAACATATGGTCAGTATTGACTCTTTCTGAACTAAAGCTGTGCTCGACATCAATTTGGAACTGGGGAGAGTGAGATTAGGCTTACGGCTTCATCCAGAAACAATTCTGTCATTGGAACAAAACACTGCACCTATGGAGTCTGTCCAAGTCTATTTTTATGTAGTCTTCTTTTTCTTTTTCTTCTTCCAGAAGCAGGAGCATGCTAATTTTTAGTCTGTCATCATCAAGGTTAATTCATTTTAAGTCATGGAAAAATTCCTTGCTTTCGTTTACTTTGGTGGCCTAGGCATTAGAAATGTAGACTCACTCTTGGTTGGCTGAACTATTTTTTTTTAATTTTTAAATGTTTATTTATTTTTGAGAGACAGAGAGAGAGGAGGGGAGGGGCAGAGAGAGAGGGAGACAGAATCCAGAGCAGACTCCAGGCTCTGACCTGTCAGCACAAAGCCTGACACGGGAGGGCTAAACTCACAAACCGTGAGATCATGACATAAGCCAAAGTTGGATGCTTAACTGACTGAGCCACATAGGCGCCCTGGTTGGCTGAACTATAATTTTAGCTCTAGAAACAAATCTTAAATATTAGGGCAATCTCTAATTCAATGACTCAAAATCATACATGGGAAACATTATCAGCTTAATGCTTGGTATTTCATAGGTGTCATGACAACATTGATTAAAAAGTTATTTTAGACTTTGAACCTTGGTTTGTCACCTGTAAATGGTATGAATTCTAATAATCTTCCTTCAAGTTGTTGCAAAGATTAAATGAATCAAAATATAAAAAGAATTAATATATAGTACTATATTGTAATAATGCCTGGCATATATGAGTGGTGATGAATCACATTTCTTACACCTTCCAAACTTGTCAGATTTGTCCATAGGCTACATTTACTTGTACTTTCTCCTTATATCATAGGCTCATCCCCCACCTCATCTTTGCTATTATGGTTACAATAAATAAGTCTTTCCTTTTGTCCAAACTTTCTCTTGAGCTGAGATAATTTTTTCTTGCTTAATTTCAGTTCTGTTATTAGTTCTTGAATTTAAATATACTTACTTTGTCTTTTCCAAGGTGTCCTGGATTCAACCTTATCAAAATATTTCAATTTTGAATTTTTAATTAAAGAACAATGGATTTTTATTCTTAGTAAAAAATAAAGGATTATATATCAATAGTAAGCAGCAATTTATTGATAATATTTTGGTGGAAAAAGGAATTTTTTGAAGTCTTATTGTGCCAATGAGTAACGTTAGGTCTGATTAGGGATTCTACTGTTTTTGACTTTAACTCAGATGATTCCTTCTTATATTTGTGTACTGGTATTTTGTTTACAGGATTTCATATATGTAATTACATGTAATTCTTACTACATGTCAAAATGAATGTTGACATCATCTTTACTTTTCACATGAAGGAGTTGGGGCCTGGACAGGTTGAGTGATTTGTTGAAACTAAGCTCTTAAGACACAGAATTGGAAGCCCCTACCCTTATGACTCCATGTCCTAGGTCATTCAGCTCTTTTTCCATTTCCTCAATTTTCTCTTTTCAAAAAAAGATGAGTGTTGATAAGTGCTGATTACCTAAAACATAAGGAGGTTGTGGTACCTTGGGTCTTTTAGAGTATCTAAAAACAAGATACTATGTACCTTGAAAGAAAATTCTAAATAATTTCATAATAATCATCCTTAGTAAACTCCTATATTTGAATGTTATAATAAGGGTACCTGGGTCGGTTAAGCATCCGACTCTTGATTTCAGCTCAGGCCATGATCTCATGGTTTGTGGGATTGAGCCCCATGTTGGGCTCCATGCTGACATTTGGAGCCTGCTTGGAATTCTGTCTCTCCCTCTCTCTCTCTCTCTCTCTCTCTGCCTCTCTCCCACTAGAGAACTTTGCCTTCTCCTTCTCAAAATAAATAAATAACACTAAAAACTAAAAAAAGAAAGTATTATAGAGGAGGAGTTAATATGGCAGAGTAGTAGGGTAACCCTGGACTTGTCTTGCCCCTTGAACATAACTAAATTAACGTCAAATCATTTGAACACCTAGGAAATAGATTTGAGGATTAAGAGAACAATCTGCACAATTTGAGGGAGAGAACATGGCAGGTATGCAGTGAGGGAGGGGAATTGGATGAGAGAAGAGCCACAGTGCCACGGAAAGGTGGGAGCCCTATTTGTGGGGAGAGAAAGAAGTGTGTCAGAGTCGCACATGAAAAGTACTCATTCTGAAAGCAGCTAGAGAGAAAGAAAAAAAAAAGAGTGAAAACACACACAGGAGATTGCACAAGAAAACGGATCCCCAAAACCACAAAGAAGAGGGCTTCAACACCACAGCAGAGTGGAGAGTCTGAAGTTTCCAGAGGTTGGCTTCTGACAGTGCTTTAGTGAGAAAGCAGGGCAGAGCCCTGGAGTGGACAGTGAGGTCTGAGGATCACTTGGATCACGTGAGGAGAAGCAGCTCCACTGCTTGGAGTGCATTTGGTAGAGGTGATATGATGTCTCTGTGGACAAAAGACCTGGGGACACCACAGAACTGCCCCATTTGCCGGTATAGGAACAAAGATACTGGTTGGGAGCAGCAGACCTTGGTGCCAGCTGTGTGTTGCAATTTATCATAAAACTCTTGGCTTCTGCTGCTCCTGTGCAGTTGTATGACCATTTTCAGGGACAAGCTGGCCCCAGCCACAGAGCAGCTAGACCCTCTCCTAGAGAAGTGCCAGTCCAAGCTGTGAGGGTCCCTGAAGTGTGGGGTTTTGAAACAGGCCCACCTGAGATAAAACCCAGGTAGGCAGTGCTGCTTGGCAGATGGATAGCTCAGACGCAGTTGGGGGAAGGCAGGGATCTGACTGAAGCTGGAGACATAGGAGGGGTGATTGGGTGCATATCTGTGAGGGTGTGAACTTCTTGCTCCAGAGACTAGAGAGCAGTGAAGCCATTTTCACCCCTAGCCCACCAGCAGTGATGGACCGAGTGAGCTTAACAGCTCCACCAAGTGGAGAATGAAGCCATTCCACCAAGCCCCTGCTCTCCTGTGCCCTCCAAGCACTTCTTCACTAAGGCAAGTTCGCCTAAGAATCAGAGAAGCAGACCCCTCCCCAAGAAGACCAGCACAAACCCTTCCCACACAAGAAGTCTGCTGATCATAAAGTGCTACAAAACATCAGTTCTAGATGAAACAGGATCTAGCTTTCTTTGGGTGGGTGTTTGTTTTGTTTTGTTTATTTTGTTTTCTCTTGCATACAGAAAGAGTCAATTTTTAATTTAATTTAATTAATTAATTTATATTTTAATTTTATTTTTTTATTAAGCTTCTCTTAATAAGCAGACCAACACACACTGATTTTGTAGTTTCCCTTATTTTAAAATATTTTAATTTTTAAAAAATTTAAAAAATATTTTATTTTATTATTACTTTTTTTCCAAAATGACAAGATGGAGGAATTCGCCCCAAAAGAATGAGC
This sequence comes from Suricata suricatta, assembly GCF_006229205.1. Taxonomy (NCBI): domain Eukaryota; kingdom Metazoa; phylum Chordata; class Mammalia; order Carnivora; family Herpestidae; genus Suricata; species Suricata suricatta. The sequence continues at coordinate 78,535,131 of NC_043710.1, read as the reverse complement.
AGGAAGGAATGATGGCTAGAGATTCAATCATTTCAGATAGAAGTACAATATTTGAACTAGAGTATGAAACAGTTATGAGGATTCTAGCTGGGACTTAAAAAAACATAGAAGACACTAAAGAATCACTGTGGAGATAAAAGACTTAAATCTAGTCAGGGTGAAATTAAAAATGCCATAACTGAGATGCAAACCTGAAAAGATGCCATGACAGCGCGGATGGAAGAACAAGAGGAATGAAGTAGTGATATAGAAGATAAAATTATGGAAAATAATGAAGCTGAAAAGAAGAAAGAAACAAAGGTAATGGATCATGATGGTAGAACTATGGAACTCAGTGACTTTTTAAAACAGAATAATATTCATATCATGGGAGTCTCAGAGGATGAAGAGAGAAGAAAAGGCAGAAGGTTTATGTGAGCAAATTTTAACTAAAAATTTCCCTAATCTGGGGAAGGACACAGATAGTAAAACCCAAGAAACAAAGAGACCTCCAATGAAGTTAAACAAAAGCCGGCCATCACTAGGGCATATCAGAGTCAAATTCACAAACTACATAGACAAGTAAAGAATCCTGAAATAAGCAAGGAAAAAAGTCCCTAAGCTACAAGGGAAGGCAGATCAGGTTTGCAGCAGATCTATGCACAGAAACTTGGCAGGCCAGAAAGGAGCAGGATATAGTCAGCATGCTGAATGGGGAAAATATGTAGCCAATAATTCTTTATCCAGCAAAGCTGTCACTCAGAATAGGAGAAATAAAGAGTCTCCCAGACAAATAGAAACTAAAGGACTTTGTGACCACTAAACCAGTCTTGCAAGAAATATTAGGGGGACTCTTTGAATGATAGGGGTGGGGGGGGGGGAACCAGAAACAACAGACTAGAAAGGTATATCACCAGAAACACCAACTTTATAGGTAACAAAATGGCACTAAACTCATAGCTTTCAATAACCATCCTAAATGTAAATGAACTAAATGCTCCAATCAAATGATATAGAGAATTAAAATTTGATAATAAAAAATAAGACCCACTTATGTGCTGCCCACAAGAGACTCATCTGAGACCTGAAGACATCTGCATATAGAAAGTGAGGGGATGGAGAGCCATCTATCAATGCTAATGGATACCAAAAGAAAGCTGAAGTAGCCATACTTATATCAGACAAGCTAGATTTTAAACCAGAGACTGTAACAAGAGACGGAGAAGGGCATTATATCATAATTAAGAGGTCTATTTATCAAGAAGATCTAACAACTGTAAATATTTATGCCCCTAACTTGAACACAAATATATAAATCAGTTAATAACAAACATAAAGAAACTCATTGACGATAATAAATAATAGTAGGGGAATATGATACCCCACCTACACCAATGGACAGATCATCTAAACAGAAAATCAATAAGGAAACAGCGGCTTTGAATGACAAAAAAAAAATGGACTGGATGGACTTAACAAATATATTCAAAATATTTCACCCCAAAACAGCAGAATACATATTCTTTTCAAGTGCACACAGAATATTCTCCAGAATAGATCACATACTGGGTCACAAATCAGCTCTCAAAAAGTGTAAAAAGATTGAGATCATATTATGCATGTTTTCGATACCAATGCTGAAACTTAAGTCAACCCCCAGAAAAAAATTGGGAAGACCACAAATACTTGGAGATTGAAGAACATCGTATTAAAAAAATGAATGGTTGGAGCTCCTCAGTGGCTCAGTCGGTTGGGCGTCCAACTTCAGCTCAGATCATGATCTAATGGTTTGCGGGTTTGAGCCCTGCATCAACCTCTGTGCTGACAGCTAGCACAGAGCCTGGAGCTTGTCTTCAGATTCTGTATCTCCCTCTCTCTCTGACCCTCCCCTGCTCATGCAGTCTCTCTCTATCTCTCAAAAATAAAAAAAAAAACATAAAAATTTTTAATTATTAAAAAATGAATGATTTAACCAGGAAATTAAAAAGGAAATAAAAAAGGACATGTAAGCAAATTAAAATAAAAACACAACAGTTCAAAACATTTTGTATGCAGCTAAGGCAGGCCTAAGAATAAAGTACATTGTAGTTCATGCCTATCTCAAAAGTATGAAAGGTCCCAGATACACAACCTAACCTAAAGGAGCCAGAACAGGAAAAGCAAATAAAGCCTACAGCCAACAGAATAAAGGAAATAATAAAGACTAGAGAAAAAGTAAATATGAAAAAAAGGGAAATAATAAAGACTAGAGAAAAAGTAAATACAAAAAAAAAATAACCATAGTAGAATAGATCAATGAAACTAAGAGCTGGTTCTTTGAGAAAATTAATAGAATTGAGAAATCCCTGGCCAGACTTATCAAAAAGAAAAAGGAAAGGGCCCAAATAAATAAAATCACAAATAAAAGGGGAAATATCACAGCCAATACCACAGAAATACAATTAAAAGAGAATATTATGAAAAATTATATGCCAACAAACTGGGCAATCTGGAAGAAATGGATAAATTCCTAGTAACTTACAAAACTGAAACTGAAAGAAATAGAGAATTTGAATAGACCCATAATTGGCAAAGAAATCAAAACAGTAATCCAACATCTCTCAACAAACAAAAGTCCAGGGCCAGATGGTTTTGCAGAAGAATTCTATCAGACATTTAAAAAAGAGTTAATACTTATTCTTCTCAAAATTTTCCAAAAAATAGAAATGGAAGAAAAATTTTCAAACTCATTCTACAAGGCCAGCATTACCTCATTTCCAAAAACCAGACAAAAAGCTCACTAAAAATGAGAATTAGAGGCTAATATCTGTGATAAATCTAGATGTAAAAATTCTCAACAATATAATAGCAAATCAAATTCAACAGTACATTAAAAGAATCACTCATCAGGTGGATTTATTCCTGGGCTGCTAGGATGGCTTCATACTTGCAAATCAATCAATGTGATACATCACATCAATCAAAGAAAGGATAAGAACCATATGATCATTTCAATAGATGCAGGAAAAGCATTTGGCAAAGTACAGCATTTGTTCTTGATAAAAACCCTCAACAAAGTAGGGTTAGAGGGAACATAGCTAAATATCATAAAGGCCATACATAAAAACCCCACAGCTAATATAATCCTAATGGGGAAAAACTAAGAGCTTTTCCTCTACCATTAAGAACAAGACAGGGATGTCCACTCTCACCATTGTTATTTAACATAGTACTGGAAGTCCTAGCTTCAGAAATCCAATAATAAAAAGAAATGAAAAGCAGCCACATCAAAGTCAAACTTCTATTATTTACAGACAGCATGATACTCTATACAGAACACTTGAAAGACTCCACCAAAATATTGCTAAAGCAGATACATGATTTCAGTAAAATCGCAGGATATAAAATCAATATACAGTAATCTGTTGTATTTGTACACATGAATAATGAAGCAGCAGAAAGAGAAATATAGGAATCTCTCCCAGTACAATTGCACCAAGACCCATAAGATACCTAGGAATAAACCTAACTAAAGAGGTAAAACTTTTGTACTCCGAAAACCACAATACACTTATAAAGAAATTGAAGCTCACAAAAAATGGAAAAACATTCCATGCTCATGGGTTGGAAAAAAAATATTGTTACAAAGTCTATACTACCCAAAGCAATCTACACATTTAATGCAATCATATCAAAATTTCACTAGCATTTTTCTTAGAGCTAAAACAAACAATCCTAAAATTTATATGGAACAAAAAAAGACTCCAAATAGCCAAAGCAATCCTGAAAAAGAAAAACCAAACTGGTGGTGTCATGATTTCGGATTTCAAGCCCTATTATAAAGCTTTGGTCCTCAAGACGATATAATCATGACACAACAACAGACACATGGATCAATGGATCAGTATAAAAAACCCAGAAATGGACCCACAACTGTATAGTGAACTGATCTACAAAGCAGACAAGAATATCCATTGGAAAGAAGACAGTTGCTTCAACAAATGGTGTTGGCAAAACTGGATGTCAACATGTAGAACTATGAAACTGGACCACTTTCTTACACCATACACAAAAATATACTCAAAATGGATGAAAGACCTAAACGTGAGTCAGGAAACCATTAGAATCTTAGAGGAGACCACAGGCAGCAACCTCGCTGACCTCAGCCACAGCAACTTCTTACTACACACATCACCGAAGGCAAGGGAAACAGGAGCAAACATTAACTATTGGGACTTCATCAAGAGAAAAACAAAAACAAAAACTTCTGCACAGCAAAGGAAACAATCACTAAAAATAGAAGGCAATGTATGAAATGAGGGAAGATATTTTCAAATGATAAATCTGATAAAGGGTTAGTATCCAAAATCTATAAAGGAGTCATCAAATTCAACTCCCCCAAAACAAATAATCCAGTTAAGAAATGGGCAGAAGTCATGAACAGACAATGGTCCAGAGAAACATCCAGATGGCTAACAGACACATGAAAAGATGCTCAACCTTACTCATCATCAGGGAAATACAAATTAAAATCATGATGAGATACCAGCTCATCCCTGTCAGAATGGCTAAAATGAACAAGACAATAAACAACAGGTTTCCTGATGGAAACGCAAACCGGGGCAGCCACTCTGGAAAACAGTATGGAGGTTCCTCAAAAAAGTTAATAATAGAACTATCCTAATATCCAGCAGTTGCACTACTAGGCATTTACCCAAAGGATACAAAAACACAGGTTCAAAGGGGGTACATGCACCCCAATGTTTATAGCAGCATTATCACAATAGCCAAATGATGGAAAGAGCTCAAATGTCCATTGACTGTCCACATCTTCTTTATATGTATATATATATAAAGAGAGAGAGAGTATATAATATTATAATATTATCAAGCCACCCAAAAGAATGAAATCTTGCCATTTACAATGGCATGGATGGAGCTAGAATGTATTATGCTACATAAAATAAATCAATCAGAGAAAGACAAATACCAGATGATTTCATTCATATGTGTAATTTAAGAAACAAAACAGATGAACATATGAGGAGGGGGAAGAGAGAGGGAAACAAACCATGAGAAACTCTTAAAGATGGAGAACAAACTGAGGGTTGATGGACCGAGGTGGATGGGAGATGAGCTAGATGGGTGAATGATATGGTATTCAAGAGGACATTGTTCTAATGAGCACTGAATATTGTATGTAATTCTCAAATCACTGAATTCTACTGCTCAAACCAATATTGCACTGTGTGTTAACTAACTAGAATTTAAATAAAGATTTGAAAAAAATAAAAAATTATAGTAATTCCTATCCCATTAAAGCCATCATGAGAAGGGAGAATTTATTTTTGTTATGGAAAATAAACCTCCTGAAAGAAAATGTAAAGCTTGTTGGTAAACACAGATCTAGCTCTATTCTAATCCTAGTCTTTGGGTAAATATTTTAATCTTAGGAGAAGAAAAATTTTATTTTTATTTACTTTCATTTTTAAAGTTTACTTATTTTGAGAGCAAAAGAGAGAAAGAGCTCTCACGAGTTGGGGGGGAGCGGAGAGAGAGAGAGAGAGAGAGAGAGAGAGAGAGAGAGAGAGAGAATCACAACTAGGCTCCACACTTTCATCACAGAGCCCAACATGGGGCTCAAACTCATGAAACGTGAGATCATGTCCTGAGCTGAAATTAAGAGTTGGTTGCTTAAGAAACTGAGCCACACAGGTGCCCCCTAAGTTTTGTTTTTCCTAAGGACGATTTTTTGGAATTTATGTTATTGACTTTCCCTATTGCAACAAAATGAGTCTAAGTATATCTCATAAAACATAATTTCTATATGTAGGCACACTGTGGGGTTTTGTCTCCTGTGCCTGTGCTCAGGGGGAAATGTATCTTAAAATTATTAACAAGAATTACAAACTTCTTGGCCTGAGTGTCTCCATCAAATGGTCCAACTCAAAAGTGCATCACCTTGGTGAAATGAGGTAGCTGACAAAACGTATGTTTTGCTTTACACTCAGTATTTTATTAAGGACGGGCCCAATAGACTGCTTTTTCTGTTACTGTGGTATGAAATATTTACTTAAGGACACTCAAAATTACACCTAGATGTAACTCTGGAGAGAATGTTACGAATGCAGAGAGACTTGATGTGGATGTGACGTCAATATAAACTAATTGAAATGTAAAACTCATATGTTTATCAGGGTCATTCTGGTATAATTTTTGCTTACTTATTACATATCTCCCCAATTCACTTATTAATTCTTTGAGGACAGGTCTTATTGATCTTTGTGTTCATAAATCCTAGCACAGAGCTTGACACAGAGTGACTATTAAGGAAATACTTGCTGAATGGATATAGTCCCCCCCCAAAAAAATCCAGGATTTGATAAAGCTCCTTATTTTTTATTTTGTTTTAACAAGTGGTTATAATATTACTTCATTGTATAGCAAAGAATACAGAGTAAGTTTTTGAGAAGAATAGGGTAAGAGACAGAAATATTGATCTGAGGTATTTGCAGGATTCTGTTAAGTCACAGAGAAGTGTTTAACCCAGCTTGGGCAGAAAGGGTGGGTGTGTGGTGTGTGTTGCCTCCTGAACAAAGTGATACTTGAGATTTGAAGAATATAGCATCATTAGCCAGGTATAGAAGGTAGGAAAGTATATCTTGTGTAGTAATGGCAAAAACAAAGAAGGGTGATTCCAGTCCTGGGTGGCTCAGTTGGTTAAGCATCCTGCTTCGGCTCAGGTCATGATCTCACAGTTTGTGGGTTCAAGCCCCACATCAGGCTCTGTGCTGACAGCTAGCTCAGAGCCTGGAGACTGTCTCCCAGTGTCTCACACTCTATATGACTCTCCCCTGCTCACTCTGTATCTCTCAAACTAAATAAAACATTAAAAAATCAAAGAAGGGTGATATGTGATGTGAAAGAGGCAGCCCCCTGCTGTGTGGTCTCTCTCCCATTTCACCCCTTTATATGTTTTCTCATCTCTTCATCTAGCCTTCAAGTATTCTGTACGTATTTTATCTCAAACGCTTGCATAGTCTTCCTTAGTCTTAGTTTTATTCTTGTCATAATTCATATTTTTAATCTTTAATTCCCTTGGTGACATTTTATTTTTTATATAATGGGTTTTAGCTTTTAACAATAACCTTGTATGTCCCTTATGTTGATGGCTTTTGATCTTCTAATCCTATTGACATTTATCTTTAATTTCACCTATTTTATCCTATTATTTAAAACTCTTAATCTCTTACCTTTATTTGCATTCATGTATTCAATCATAATTTCTATTTTTTCCTTGTTCACTCGCAATTTTAGTTTTAATCTTTCCTAACTTTATAATCCACTCTTAATTTTTAAATATTATATTTCCTTATCTTTTAACATTCTGCTTTAATTTTGTTTGCTTTCACAGTGGCAGCAAGAAGCATAGCCATGAGTGTGACAGCATATACATACCTATTTACTGGGGAGGCTGGCAGCTTCCTTGCCAGCTGTGGTGACCCCACTCCAAGCCCAATGCACTATCCACCCTCACTTCCCTATGCAGCCTCTTCCTGGTCAATATCAGATGTTTCATCCATCAGTAAATGCTAGGCTGGACTCCCAAACTTGCTGATGTTCATCCACTGATCGCTTAAGGTAGTCATTTTTCTATGAATTAAAATATTTGTAAACATTGTTCAGTTTAATATGTCTTTGTGCTAAGTTCTCTGTCACCTGGCTAGCAGTGAAATTCTCATGTACTGTAAGCTATAGACTCACGAAATTCTCATGTACTGTAAGCTATAGACTCACCCTCATGTCCTTGAATGTGTTAAAATGGGAAGCCTTATGTTCAGTGGGATAAATGAAGTTGTGCACTGGGAATGTGCTCTTTGGGCTCCAGAGCTTATCTAGAGAAGGGTGGGCAGAGTGGAACGCAGTGGTGTCATCCAGAGAGTTGTAGAATGAAGTCTTCTACCTGAAACCAGGCACCATAGGGTTCATAAGGTTGAAACTAGTAGAAAACCTAAAGCTTGTTTTTCAGAGACCTGTTTCTCCCTAATCAACTATTGTTTCATTTCAGACTACACTAACAAACCCATTAGCTGTCTCTGCACAAGCCTGTATTCCAGGTCAACTGATGTGGTTCTGGCCTATGAACAAACAAGACTCTGGATTCCTTACCCCAGATGAGTTCAAGATCATCCAGTTTATGCCCAAAGCCCCCTCTCCTTGTCCTAAGATAACTTCCTGATGTCAGAGATTAAATTTTGCTTTGTTCTGTTGTTAAGTCTCTACCCCAAAGTGAAAAGGGGGTATATGTTACACACATGTTTGCTCTATGTATATGCTCCAACTTTTCTTATGAAGAGACATAAGTTTCCCTTTTTCATTAATATGTCGCTAACCTCAACTCTTATGTTTATAAAAAAAAAATTGTTCCTAATTCTCAGGATGGCAGATTTGGGAATGCTACCCTGTCTTCTTGCTGATCTGCCCTTATGATAATAAAACTTTGCTTCAAACCTGGTGACCCAGAGATTGTCTTACTGTGCACCAGACACATGACTCTGATTTTAGAGTTCAGTAACACACTCACTGTTCCCATGCCCTGCTTTTCTTCATGGTTGCCAGGCACTGCCCCACTGTGTGTTGGGACTGGACCACAGAAAAGAGTGGAATGAAAGAGAAAACAATGTACTCCTGCCTACATGGGTCTGATACCCATGCTCCTAGATTTGTCATTTTTCTTTTTATAAAAGCCCTTTTCTTCATAAAGTTAATTTTATTTGAATTCCTTGAGTTTTTTTTTATTGCATGTGTGTCTTATGGAAGAAACCCATACCTACTCCAAAATCATAGAGATAACCTGTATTTTATTCTAAAAGTTGTAAATGTGTAAAGTCACAACTTCAAAGAAAGCTCTTTTTGTCAAAACCAGAACCCTGATAGGGAAAAAGTAGAACCTGACATCCAAGATGTCTGAGTAGATGTACTTGAAATCTTGAATTCCTAACTTCTCTGTTTGGCCTGAAAAAGTGGCCCACCCATTCCTTTGGAAGATACAGCACCCCCTCCTCACTTAAAGACTAAGCAAAGTTCTCCAAAGAGGCTGATGTCTTGTCTGACAAGCCTTCACCTCAGGCACTGACTTCACTTATGATCACCATACCACCAATAACGTAAATCTTAGCATAAACTAAGTAGGCAAATGTTTGGACTGATGAGGGAGAGAGTTTACACACTAAAAGAGCTATGGTACCTAGTTAAAAATAAACTGGCAAGAAGAAGAGTTAACCTTGAGGGTGATGGACACTGGGGGCAACTATAAGAGAACAATGTCAATTTAGGGCACTCTATGCATTGAATTCCTGGCTTGGGCTGTGGGTGATTGCTTTAACATGTAGCTGAAAAGGCTCTTGAGTGCTTGGAAAAAAATAATTCTAATAAATGAAATAGAGACACCAGAACTGCTATGGATAACTATGAAAGAGGCAATCAAAGTCTCAGAGCATTGGTCATGCTCAATTGGGCCCATTTTGCTGATGGTTTTTCTTGGAAGTATCCAAAGATCACTCCATTTTATAAGGTGGTAAGGAATGTACTAGTGAGGGGACCAATATGTTACAAAGCTCAGAAGAGGTTCAGATAGTAGGAGATGCAATTTAGTAACAAGGGAGGAGGACAGGAATGTAGAATAAAAGAGGACAGATAACCACACTTTATTTTCATAACCAAGGTGGGCCTACATATCATCATGGGCAGCAAGGTTAGAATGGCAACTAAGGGGTCATGACTCAAGGGTTATTTGAAGATGACTCAGAGAACAAAGTTTTCCTAGAACCCACATAGATGGGCAGTCTATAAACATACTGCTTAATGTATATAATCAAAAGAAATCAAGAAGGGGCAAATAGCTGAGAGGAGTCTTCCCAATAGTAAATCCACTACTCTTTGTCCAATTTCCAGACATGAGCCAGTTTTTACACTCAGAACCGTAATGAGTGATCAGACCCCTTGAGGAAGGACTTTGTAATCTTGGCAAACTCTCCCAGTTTTCCCCAAAGAGATTTAGTCATCTACTTAGCTAATTGTGCACTGGGAAAAGTGAATGGCTTTGAGAGCTGCTGGACATTGAGGATCATTGTTGATGCAAAAGCTTAGAGATTCAAATCACTCTCAGGGCAGTCATTCCCGTTAGAGTAAAAGCACTATGTTTTGTTTCTCTGAAAGGGGCTTTATTTTTTATTTTCTTAAAGGGGTTTTAGATATATCTTGAACATTCCAGTCTCACAATTTTGTGTTTTAACTGTGGAGTCTAGTACATTTATATTAAAAATCACAATAAAGGATTACTGATATATCTGCATACATTTTTACTATTTTATTTTGTACTCTCTATTTAGTTCTGTTCCCCCCCAATTTTAAATTTTTTCTCCTTTTGCTTATTTCTTAATCAAATAATTTCCACCTTGTCCTTTTTCCCAACCCGTACTATTTCTGAAGCTATAAACTCTTATGTACTTTGTCAACAGCCTAGACTTTTTAGTATGTGTATGCCAAAATGTCTAAATAATTTTACCTTCTTCTTAAAACAATTTAGAGCATTTTAACTCATCTTACCCTCCCAAATTGTACATTTTTCTTCACTAGGATTTTAGTTCTTTCTTTTTTTTTTTTTTTTAAAGTTCACGGTCAATGTTCATTTGAATTTATCTACATATTAAAAACATTTCTTTCTTCAACATTCTTCTTAGATCTTCTTTCTAGAATGTTTTTTCCTTTAGTGTTTCACATTTTAAAAGTTTCTTTAGGAAGGATATGTTGGTAGTAAATTACCAGTTTTGTACAGAACTGTCAGTTCTTGTTCTTGAACTATATAGTTGCTGGGCACCCAATGCTATGCATGTGTATGTGCACACACACAGTTTTTTAACCCTGGATTTTACTTAGGACAAAGACGTGATATGAACATTATGTATGTTCCTAAATAATCTAAAAAATGATTTAGTGGCTGTTTAATATTCTATTTTTTGGATAAACTATTTTTTATTTAAATCATACCAAATATTTATTATGTAGGTAGTTTCCAGCCTTTTACTATTATAATTAATACAGTAGCAAACATTCTTGTACATAAATCTTTATCTTCATTTCTGAATGTTTCCATAGGGAATATTACTAGAAGTAGAATTTCTGGGTCAGACTATCTCAGCCTTCTATATTCAATTTAATTTTATTCCTCCCCCCATCACACATCTCCACTGACGCCTTGCAATCACTGTTTAAATTAAAATTTTTGCTTATGTCAAGGTAAAATGTGCACATGATTAAAACATCAAATAGTGTGGAAATATTTAAAATGAGAAGGAACAGACCCTTGTTATATTTCTTCTCTGGAAGGGATTTTAATTTTTCTGGTCATAGTTCTAGTTTCATCAACACTTTGAAATAGTTAGCATGTCCTGTTTCAGTACTAGTGCATATCTTTCCACTTTATAAATGAAAAATTTGTTTGCATCCTCATAATTTCTCCCTTTCTTTTCCAACCAACTCCCATTTTGTTTTCTATAAACATACATTCATACTTTCAAGAAAGAAAAGCTATGCATTCTGTTTTGTAACCATAGCCCAAATATTCTAGACACTGATTCTAAATGTTGAAAACATGGTCATGACTGTGTAAATGTTGCTTTGCAGAGCGAAACAGTGTGCCGTGGTATACTTCTTTCCCTTGGTTTTCCACCTCTTTCACTGTGCCTTCCTTCTCAGTTTTTCATTGCCTTTATTCTGTGTCTAAATAGTGGAGACCCCAGAGTTTGTTCCTTAGTTTTCCATCCATTCTCCTCCTAACCTGACTTTCTCCCTAGGCAATTCCATCCAGCACCATAGATTTAATTCTGTCCAAAATACTAATGAATCCCAAGTGTACCTCTTTAGCATTTACCTCATTCTGAGCTCTTGGCTTGATATATAGATATATTGACATATTTCATTTTTACTAGTCATTTTCAACTTAATATGCCTAAATGCAAGTTTTAATTATATTCTGAAATAATTCCTCATCCTCTTTCCCTCTTCAATAAATGACACTTCGTTGACCAAAATGAAAACTAATAGTAGTTATCTTTGATGTCTTGTTTTTCTCGCCTTCATATTTGTTACACTAACAAAATATACACAGTTTGTCTATACTTTTCTCTTTTCCCTGCTACCAACTATCATGTATTGCATAGCTTTATACCTGGTAGAGACCTTTTAAAATCCAGTTTTCACATAGCAGCGTTCTCTTTAAAATATAAATCATATTATGTAACTCTTTTGAACTAAGAGTTCTGCTGGTTTCTTAGGCTAATACCCCAGTTCATTATGATGATGTGCAGGATTTTTCTTTCCTGTATATCTCTCTGGCCTTATCTCTGGCCACCTTCTCTAAGCTATATTTTCTATCTGAATACCTCTCTAAAGAAATGTCAGATGAAAATTAAAAAAAAAAAACCCAGATATTTCTTCCAGAAAGGCAAATATATGATAGGGAATTGTTTAATAGGAAACTAGTCAACTGAACCACTTATTTCAATATTTACCCATTATAATTTGCTATGTTAGGTTAGGGAGTTCATTATCTCATGTGGAAGGGAGATCTTTTAATAAACAACCTTAAACAAGAGGTTTATAAAATACTGGGAAAGTTGCTAGACTTGGTATGAACTTCTAAAGGAGATGAAGAAAATATTTTTCTTTTTATTAGTTTCAAAGAAAAAGCAGAAGAAACAGGAAAAGGTGGGGAAATCAGTAGACATATTTTGAGCAATTGATTTCTTATGCTGTTAACGAGTTTCCTGTGTTAGAGAGAAGGAGAATTTGAAGTGGGTCCTGAAATAGATGGTAGGAGTTCACTGGCAAGATGAGAAAGGGAATCTCATTTTAGGGAGAAGATACAGCAAGTGTCATGGTATCAAGGTGAAGAAATTTGAATATTTTTGGAGTACTGGAAGTAGTTGGTACTGCTGATTAATTTAGAAAGACTCAGATTTCTGTTCCTTAAATAATTGGTTAGATAGTAAAGTCAGCAAATGTAATAAAGAAGGCAAGAGAAGGGTAAGTTTGGTGGGGAAAAGAGTCTTCAACATAACAGAGTTTGAGGTAGTTGAGTGTCAGACACACATATTTGAAAATATGCAATAGAGGGCACTTTTTGAAAATAACCCTATCAAACTTTTAGGGAGAAATCCTATTTCTCACTTCTAAGACTCTAGCACTTAGCTTCTCTGAGAATAAAGGGTTTAGTTACAAGGAATACTAAGTGAACTTGAACCCGTGCTGGAGGACCTTATATTTATATTTCTAAGGATGTTTGTTATTAGAAGTAGAACTTCACAGTTAATTTAAAAAAATATTTAGTATGGTTTAACATATTCAGAAGTGTGTTCTTGATCTCTTCAACTCTGTTATAATCATATGTCATACTTTATTGATGGAAAATTTTAGCTAGTAAATAATCATTCAAAAAGGTTTTGCTAATTTAATTTATATTATGAGTTTGTGTTTTGGAAGGCCATTAAATATATGGAAAGAAACTATCTTCGGTTTCTTAAATTGGCTAATTTCACTTTTTAGATTAAAAGAGTCTGAAATCAGATAAAATCCATAATTACTATTGAAATAATGTCATTGCTTGGGAAGTGTTGAACCCTCCTTCACAGTGAATGTTTAAGCTTTGTAAGTATGCCAATTATCAATCCATTGCCTCTCTGCTCCATATTCACTCTCACATTTTGCTTACAACTTGCTTTGCTGTAATGGATGGAATTTCTTAAATCATTTCTCCTCTACCATGAGAATAATGTTAAGCTTCCTCAGTAGAGGGAGCTGAAGGGGTATTGTAGAATGGGGCATATCTTACTAGATCCAGAGGCACACAGTTGAACAGCCATGTGAGTGTGAGAATTATCCAATGATGCCTTGCCCAACTATGCAGCTGGAACACGTGATCCTTCTGAGATTGTAGTCCTGGGCCAGTCTGCCAATCACCTCTCTGTGGCTTTCCCAATGTGGACAACATGTGATCCAGGTCTCCTGCCCACAGAGGCACCTTGACTCCCTATGTTTGTATGCATGCTAACCCACTGGATGGAGCTCTTCTGTGCCTCAGAATGTTGTTTCCTGCTTGCCCAGTTACTGTGGACTAGATCTAGGTTTAGGCAACACAGAGAACTTTTCCACCATGTAGTGGATTGCAACCACAGCTCTTTTGACAAAGTTTGAATCTTCTCCTAGGGGTGGGTACTTCATCCAGGTTTGTCTTTATTTGGGTATTTTCTATCAGTCCTAGACTATCCTATAAAGTTTTCTTTATATCTTATAGTATTTCTTTTATTATTGCCTCATGGTTCTTTATAATAAAATTCTTTTTATATTATGTTATGGTTTCTGCCACCTGTGTGGGCCCAGATTGCAACAGTTGGGGAATAGAATTTGGAGGATAATATAGTGAGTTTTCAAGTTTTCTTGGGTTTTCTTTAAGAAAAGAGTTGATTTGAATGATTATTTCTAATTTTTTCTCATATCAAGCCTATGTGTTTTTGAGTGTCCTTTTTTTAAATAATGGAATCAAATCTTGCTTTGAGAGAAGCATGGCTGGCAGTTGGTAAGAGCTTTATTTACTGTGGTCACAGAAATCATCTGCACTAATGATAATTAATTTGAGAGACTTAGATAATTGATTTATTTAATGAAACTACAGGCAATTGTGAATTTCCTTACTAATGAAATTAGGGACATGAAGCTTGTTAACTTTTAAAATAGTGTATAATGGACATATGCATCCTTTAAAAAAAGAAAATCTTATATTCTCATTAATTACCTTACTTTGAAATGAATGCTTTAGTTTCTACTTTCTTTTAATTACTAGAGCTTAGTCTACAGATGTAAATTGGCATAGGCCTTCTTTGTTTACTTCGATCTTCTTCAAAACATTTGAGAAGTGTAGAAGCCGAATTTAAATAATTGAGCTGCTACTATGTGCCAGGAGACTAGATATTTAATTTGATGCTTGTATCAAATATCCATTACTATAATAATGCTGAATAACACATTCCCCACAAAGCAGTGATTTAGAACAATAATCAAATATTTAGGTCATAGGCTATTGGTGCCTTTGGCTGGACTGAGCAGGAAGTGGTCTTGGGTAATTTTGGTTATCTATCTGGGAGTGGACTGGATGGCCTAGGATCAACTTAACTATGGTTACTCAACTCTGTTCCATTTCTTTTTCATTCTTGTAGAAGGTACTGAGCATGCTCTTAAGGTGAGAGCAGGTGGAAAGTGCTTTTTCAGTTTCTGCTTGTGTCATACATACTAACATCCTATTGGGTAAAGCGAATTATACAGAACATTAGTTTGCTAGGGCTGCCATAACAAAATACCCCTGATTAGGTGCCTTAAAAACAGAAATTAATTTTCTCATAATTCTGGAGGCTAGAAGTCCAAGATCAAGGTGTTGGCAGGTATTTTTTGTTTTGTTTTGTTTGATTTGTTTTCTGAGGCATATCTCATTAACTTGTAGATTGCCACTTTCCCGCTGTGTACTCATGTGGTCTTTCCTCTGTGTGCTAACATTCCTGGGTTCAAATTCCCTCTTAGGAGGATACAAGTCAGATTATATAAGATCCACTCTAATGACCTCATTTAACTTAATTAGCTCTTTATAGGCCCTATTCCCAAATATGGTCACATTTTGAGGTATAGGAGTTAGGGCTTCAACATATGAATTTCTAGGGGAGAGACACATAAAACATGAACAAGCCCAGAGGCAGAGTGGGAAGTCATGGATAGAAGGAGATACAAAGAACGTGGGCTAACTTATCATAATGCTAACAAAAATCCCCTCAGTGACAGTTATTATTTTTGTCATTTTAGAGATGAGGGAAAATGAAGCTGTTGTTCTAAGTCCCCATGCTTGTGTTTTTTCTTATATGAAAACATTATTAACAGAAATGAGAGGCCCAAAGAAATCTTTTTACTTATAATTTTCACTTATTTGAATTAGAGGCCACCTAGTATATTAGCTAAGAGTCTGCACTTTTGGCAATAGACTGTCTGAATTCACATCTGACTTTCAACACTTACTGTCTATTGTCCTGAGTTATTTAACCTATGTGTATCTTACTGTCTGTAACATAAGATTAAGAGTATTATCTACTGCCTAGTGTTATTAGGGATTAAATCTCTTAATATATGCAAAACATAGAATGCTGTCCACTATATACTAAATGCTACAAACTACTTGCTATCAGAAAATAAAAATTATAATAACATTTTCTTTTTTAATTTTTGAGTTCTATTAAACATATTTTCTAATTTTATTGAGAAATAATTGGCATATATGCCTGTATACATTTAATACATACAACATGATTGTTTGACTTACATGTACTATGGAATGATTATTGCAATGGGTTCAGCTAACATTCATCATCTCATATAAATATAAAGAAAGCAAAAAAAAAAAGCAAAAAGATTTTCTTTTTGTGATGAGCCCTCTTTGGATTTACCCTCTTAATAACTTTGCTATATATCATTCAGCAGTATTAACTGTAGTCATCTTGTTGTACATTACATCCCTAGTAGTTATTTATCTTTATAAGTGGAAATGTGTACCTTTTGACCATCTTTAAATGGTCTAGAGGTGGGTTCATAAATATTTATAATTGTCATATCTTCTTTATGAATTGACCTATTTTTCATCATGTAATGACATTCTTGGTCTCTTTTTACCATTTTTGGTAACGTGTATTTTGTCTGATATAAGTATAGCTACTCTTGCTTTTTTCTGGGTTACCATTTGCTTGAAATGACTTTTTCCATCCCTTTCCATCCCATTACATTTGGGTCCTTAACACTATAGTGAGTCTCTTGTAGGCAGCATATTGTTGGATCTTGTTTAAACCCATTTAACCATCTTATGCCTTTTTATTAGAGAATTAAATATGTTTATATTTAAAGTAGTTATCTATAGGTAAGGATTTAATATCACAATTTTATTAATTGTTTTCTGGTTGTTTTGTACAACCAATTTTCCTTGTTCCTTACCTTGTTATCTTTATTTTGGTGGAATGATGACTTTGGTTATCAGTATACCTTGACTTCTTTTTTATCATGTTCTTTTATATAATTATTACAGGTTTTTTTTTCTCATGGTTACCATGAGGCTTACATAAAATATATTAAACTTGTAACATCTTATTTTAAATTGATAGCAACTTAATGTCACTAGAATTTAAAACTTTATAATTGTATTGCTTTTATACTTTCTATATTTTTATATTGCATCATTAATAATATATTTTGTAATTATAGTTATTTTTACTATGTTTATTTTAAAACTTTCAAGCTAGAGTTGTGAGTTATATACAATCATTCCTGAAATACAGAATTTAACTTTGACTATATATTTACCACTTTCAGTGAGTTTTACTGTTTTAAGTTGCTATGATGTTAATTAGCATTCTTTCTCTTCTACTCAGAGAAATCCCTTTAGCATTTCTTGTAAGGCAGATTTAATGGTAATGAACTCCTTCATAATAATGAACTCCTTCATCTTTGTTTCGGAAAATCTTATTCCCTCCTTTATTTTTAAAGGACAGCTTCACTGGGAATAGTATTCTTGGATGACCATATTTTTTCTTCCAGTATAATGAAAATATCACTGCCTTCTCTTCTGACCTGAAATGTTTATTGGAAATCCACCAGTAGTCTTTTGGGAGTTTCCTTGTATGTAACTTCTCTCTTTTCCCTTACTGTTCTTAAAATTATTTCTTTGTCTTTGACTTTGAACTAATTATAATGTGTCTCAGTGTAGTCCTACTCAGGTTCAAAATATTTGGAGTTGTTTGGGCCTCAAGGAGCTAAATGTCCTTTTCTCACCATAGGAGAAAACTCGGGAAATTTTCAAACATTACTGCTTTAAATATTTTTTCTGTCCCTTTTTCTTTCTCTTCTTCTTCTGGAATGAACATAATGTGAATATTGTTTCTTTCCATTGTGTCGTTTAAGTCTCATGGGCTTTCTTCAATTTTTTAAATTCTTTTTTCCTTTTTGCTACTCTGACTGTAAAATTTCTAGTGTCCTATCTTCCAGGTCATTGATTTTTCTTTATGGTCAAGTCTGCTTTTCAAACTCACTATTGAATTTTTCAATTCAGTTATTGTAGTTTTTACGTGTAGGATTTCTGTTTGGAGTTTTTTGACGGCCTTCGTAGCTTTCTTGAATTTCTTATTTTGTTCATGCATTTTTTTTCTAACTTAATTTAGTTGTCTGCGTGTTCTTGCAGCTCATTTAATTTCTTTGAGAGGACTATGTTGAATTCTGTTTGATAGTTCATGAATACCCATTTCTTTACGTTATCAGTTTACTTTCGTGGTGTCATATTTACCTGGCCTTTAATGATCCTTCATTTCTTACATTTGTACCTCTGCATTTGAGTTTTGGGTTCCTCTTCCAGACTTTACATTTTTTTGCAGAGATGAATTTTCATCAATCAGCTCAGTTTAGGTTTCTGGACTATTGTCTGGTAATATCCTTGGGCAGGTAGGGCCTGCTAGTATGGTCTGTTTTTGGTTGAGGCAAATGTTTGAGTTCTGAGGATGGGAATGGGGAATAGCTGAGAACAGTAGGATAGGACTTCTGACTTGGTTTTCTATCCAAGTGAGGCTGTAGGATGGGCTCCACAATTGTCTGGATTCTCTGCTCAGGCATGGTAGGGCACCAGGAGGGACCAAAGCCTGTATAGCTCATTGTTTGGGGACCCAAATCAGGCAAGAATGTGCACTGAATTCCCTGGTCTTGTGAGACTATCAGTTCTGTTCTGCAGATGGGAAAAGCCACAAGCTGTTTTCTTTGTTAAAATGCCACTGTAAATAGGGCTGTTGGATGCTTCCCATGTATTCTGGTTAGTTTCCTGGTTGGGCAGGTGAGAGGTGGTATTCAGTAGTGAGCTGGGCTATATAGTAGTTTCCTTGCCTGCATGCAGTAGGATAAGAAGCTGTAAGGTTGGTAAAGCTCTTTGTTAATTATCTTAACTCAAGATAACCTGCACCTCAAGTTCCATGGATGAACAGGTCCACTGGCTTGGCTTTGCAAACTGTCAGCTCTTCCTGCTCTTCTCTTGGCTGGAGCATCACTGGGCCACACAGTTTCCAGGTGTTCTTGCCAGCCCTTCAGGTCAGATGGGGCTGGAGCCAAAGTGGGTGGGTAAGGCTGTATCTCAGCCCCCTTGCCTGGGTTCAAAGTGGAGGGGCTGCTCCTGGCAACTTCCAATTTCTCAATTTCTCTAATTGGGAAGGGCTGGGAGGTACCCACAACCTTGGCAATAAACTTTTGCAATACTTCTCCCTGTGCATACCACGGGAATCCTCCATATCTGGTACTGACTTTGTTCTGAGGGTGATCAGCTCACCCACCTTTCAGCTTAAGCATTGCTGAGCTACAGGGCTTCCAAGTGTTTCCACTAGCCTCTCTTGTCAGATATAGCCAGAGATACTCTCCACAGTTGATGGGGTTATAACTTGGCTCCTTGCCTGGATGTGAGTGAGCTGGGCTCTAGGGTTGACAAAATTTCTTGTTTAAGAATCTAAATTGAGGAGATCTGTATCCTGGAAAGTACCCTATCAGAGAGTGCCTCCAATTTGGTTCTGCAGATGAGCAAAACTGTTGTTTGGAATTACTACTTGGGCACAGCAGGTATGAATGCTGTCTGCCAATACCCATGTGCTGGTTTTTGTAAGCCCCGCTCCACTTTTTTCATTGCAGTCAGAGTCCCTTGTAATCCCTATAAGATTTGCTAGTATAGTGGCTTCCACATAGCAACCCACAACGCTGAGGTCTGGTTGTTTCCCCTGTGTTCTCTTTCCCACTAGAGAAGTTGGAGGCTCAGGGGATACCTCTCCTTTTGGTGCTGCAGTGACCTAGGAGAGGGGCAATATGTTTAACTTATAGCTGCTTCTCTTCCCCTTCTAAATCAGTCTGTCTGGGTCTCTGGGGTTCAGGGGCATTCTTCAGCCTCATCGTCATGCTCTAGGAATCTTTCAGTGGTATCTTGTTCTTGAATAGTTGTTAGTTCTTCTTGTGAAGGGTGTCAGGAACCTTACCTATTTTGCCAACTTGGTCAGAAGGTATACAGCGAACCTATTCTTCTTTTATAGGAGAAGATGATGATCTGATGATCAGGGGGATGAGCAAGCTAAAGAGTTTGGTTAACAGCATAAAACTCATTAACTAGTATTCGGTTGCAGGAAGTCAGGAAGTCAAACATTCCACTAACATTCTCAAGCAGTTTTTTTAGTGTTTATTTATTTTTGAGATACAGAGAGACAGAGTGTGAGCAGAGAAGGGGCAGAGAGAGAGAGAGAGGGAGAAACAGAATCCTAAGCAAGTTCTAAGCTCTGAGCTGTCAGCACAGAGCCTGACACAGGGCTTGAACTCACACACTACGAGATCATGAACTGAACAAAAGTTGGATGCTTAACTGATTGAGCCACCCAGGTACCCCTCAAGTACTGATTAACATATATTTTTATAAAGTTATAATATTTCAAGTGTCAATTTTCTATAACTATATGTTAATGAAAGGACAAGTTTATAGAGCATTGGACTATTTTCTTAGTTTCAAACTGATTTTTCAATTTATAGTTTCTCTCCTACTCAAACCCATTTAACATTCTGAGGTTAGATTCAGATTCTGTAAAACAATCAATTTCATCATATTAGTCTACAGTGTATGCCTTCATTAGCTCTCTGTGGCCTGAAGGATAATATTCCAAATCCTTGTATTCTAGCATATGAGACAGTCCACAAAATGATTGCCTCTTTTCCAATATTTTTTAAATCATGACTCACATATTCCCAATACCATTATTTTGCTCACATCTATTTCCCAACATGCATTTCTTCTTCCATTTTCTCTACCTAAGGAATCTGTCTTTATGTTAGCATTGGGATTTGATGACTGTGGGTATGTGTCTGTTTTTTTGATTAGTCACTTTACCACACTATCTATTGATTTTCTGTTAGGGAAGATAAATATTTGCTTTTGTTATAGTTTTGTTATGATTATTGTCAAAAATAATATTAAGTTTTTATACTCTGCTTATACAAATGCTACTCACAGTTGAATGTTATAATGTACGATGGTTATGCTTCCATTCCCTGAAGGTAAAAATAATCTCCTATTTATTCATTTGCATAGTTTTCTTTGTATCTGTAAGTAATTTTTCTCATATCTTTCAGGAGTTTCATGGTGTAATTTTCTGAAGCCCATTTTCAATCCTCAATCAGTTTCTATTTTTCCTTCTGAAACAAACCTTAAGTTCCCCAGTCTAGGCAATTTTTCCCCATTCTTGTTGAACAACTTTCACCTTAAGCCTCTTTTTGCTGCTTTTTTTAAAAATTCTCTTTGCTATTCTAGGTAGGGCCCTGGTCACCAAGATTCTAAGTAATTTGTTTCTATTTGCTTCTTCAGCATGAAGGTTGAGGGTGAACAAAATGTTGAACATTCTTGATTTCTAAATTCTGAAAAAGGAAGGTTTTACTGAAGCAAATTTAGTATATTTCAAAAATTGCAAACACAACATTTATTTAACATAAGGACATTACACATGAGTTTTACAAATTTCATTAAAAAATAAATCTGGAACTTATAATGTTTTAGAGTTTTTAGATGAAGAAGGTAACTTCTGTTTCCTATAACCCTTTGTCCTCGTATTGCATAATTTTCCATGTGGTAAAGATGAGATAGATCCTATATTTACTTTAATGACTAGTGGCTAAAAGAAGCAATCATAAAATCCAATGAACAAAGGTAAGATTATTGTGCGACAGTTTCTCTCCAGATCACTTAAACAGATTAATAAAAAGAATATTTACTACCTACAGTTGTATCACCTTAGCCATGGATGGGCTGACTTTAACTTTTTATGACTGCATAAAATTCATTTTTCACCTTTAAGTCCCCTTAAGTTGTCCCCATTGTACAATGAAATAGCTGAGGGATGAAATGTGTTCAGAATCAGTATTTGTGCATGTCATATGTATGAGGAAAGAAGCAATAAGTGAGGTTCTTCTAAATGGTTTAATGTCTTACTATTATTTCTCACTTTTTGCCAGTTTTGAACAACATACCTCTGAAGGTAATGTCGGTTTGGGGAAAAAATGTATGAAAAACACATATGTTTCTGTTTCTAAATCCATCAGTGTTGTGTTATCTTTAGTGTGACATTACTGGGGATATTCTTATCCTATAATGAGATCTTTAGAATAAGCTTTGTAGAAGCAGCTCCTACTTTTTCTGTCTCATGGTCTGCTGCAAATCAATAGCATTTTGTAATATTTTCTCCTCCCACCCTGCCTTCCTTCATACCCCCTCACCCCAGCCCTTTATTTTTTATTTTAATAATACTTTAGAGGTTCTACTATGTGCCAGGTGATAGTCTATATGTTAGGGACATAATAGAGAGCAAGAAATGTCACTGACTCCAGGATTTTTATATTTAATTACAGGCAAGGTGGAAGATTAGATTGGTCAGGGTTCATAGAGGTCCACCAGTTTCCTCTAAAGCAAAAATACTAGTGACCATTGTCTGGACACCTCAAACATTTTCTGGTCTGAAAATATTCATCAGACAATTGAAAAAATTTTGAGGTTTCTATTCCCTTGACTTAGGTGACATTAAAATGTCGTCATTCTCCTATGGACTCCAAGGGATAATGGGCTTTCTGATTTTCTACTTTCTGTGTTTTTGGATGGATCATCTCACACTCATAATTATATAGGCACTTATCATCTTTCCCCTAAACTAGCATTTCTTCCAGAGTTTTATACTTTTGCTACTCCTTGTCATCACTAAGACTTGAAAGTCCTTGCTGTTTTACTAGAATCATCCTTGATTCTCCATTTACCTTTCACAGTTATTGTCATTCATTCATCAAATCCTCACTATTCTTTCATTTGTCTGTTCTTTATCTCATCACATCTAAAATATCTCTATAATAGCTTTTTAGTTGTTATGTCTCTGTATCCAGTTAGTACGTCTTCTGCCACTAAATGCTGGCACAAGTTCTCCTGCCTAAAGAAATTATCCACATCTACGCATGTTTAATTTCATGATCCCATCATTTGGTTGAATTTTTCAGTTGTTTTAAAACCTTTATTTATTTTTGAGAGACAAAGAAAGATACAGTGTGAGCAGGAAAGGGGTAGAGAGACAGGGAGACACAGAATTCAAGCAGACTCCAGGCTCTGAGCCATCAGTGCAGAGCCCAACCAGGGGCATGTATTCATGAACCATGAGATTATGACCTGAGCTGAAGTTGGGTGCTCAACTGACTGAGCCACTCAGGTGCCCCTCTCAGTTTTGATTTCAAAACAGACCCAGGAATTTAGTCTCTTTTTCTTTTTAATTTTTAATAAATATTTTTAATATTTATTTATTTTTGAAAAGAGAGAGACAAAGAGAGAGGGAGACACAAAACTTGAACCTGGCTCCAGCTGGTAGCACAGAGTCTGAGGCAGGGTTTGAACTCATGAACTTTGAGATTCTAACCTGACCTGAAGCCACCCAGGTGCCCCAGGAAGTTTTGCTCTTAACATTTTTCAACTCAAATATTGACATATATTCTTTCATTTATTTTCCCAGGAACCAAACTCTGGCCAAGATAAGCTTAATCTCCCAACTTTCTGACTCTATGACACACCTAAGAATTTCAGCGTGGTGCCTGGTTTCCTGTCTTATTGACTATTAACTCTAGTCTTTTCCTATGAAAATACAAGCTGCATTACAGGCACACATGACTTTTGAGTCTATAAAGCATAGACTCAAGGAGTTTGCATTGATGGTAGGTTAGGGAGTAATTCTGAGTGGCTCAGACCTTGAACAATTTTCAGATTTGCAGAAATAAATGTGAGTGTTGTAGTGGTAGCTGATATTCAAACAGGATGTAGAAAGGGTGTAGAAACAGGATGTCTAGGCAGGGTGTAGAAAGAAGGCATTCATGTCTGTGATCTGACCTTTATAATACCTGCTCAAGAGAGAAAAACAATTTATTCATGAATTTATTTACTTATCCAACTTATACTCTGTTTAAGCAGAGTGGTAGAGGCATGAGTTACAAGAGGCATCAGGTCTAGTCCCTTTAAAGCAGTCTAATGTCTAGGAGAATAAAGGAGAAACATACACATACATAATTAAAATATATACTTCATAAGATTATTTCAGGAAGTAAATGAATAGATATATTTAAGGGACTTAAAAAAGTGGCTGGCAAATAAAACACACTATCTAAATGTTTGCTTTTAATTTTACAATAAGCTTTAATTATGTTCAAGTCCTAGGGGACTACCGAGTTTCCTTTGAATGTAATGTTTGTTCATTCACAGACTCTCATGAGGTTCCAACTAAGACTTTACATTACTGATTCTATGTTTATTCATTCAAAAATACTAATTTAGCATCTTTTATAATCTAAGACTGTGCTAGAGACACAAGGGAATAAAAGAAAAATAAGACAAGATCCTCAGCTTCAAGGTGCTTACATTTCTATTTGTCTAGCATTTGAGTAATGGAAACATTTGAATAATTGGACTCTATACTCCTGGATATTTTCTGCCAATGATAAATAAATGTGGGTATTTGGACTTGGTTCAAAATAAAGAAGAATGCAGTCAAATTACTAGGGAATGTCTTGGGACTGTATGCATTTGTTTCAGTATTCTGTACTGCCTACATTTACAGGATTGCAGCAGGATGAATCATGTTCCAAATGTAACATTAAGCTCCAAAAGAACCAGATCATCATAAAGGATATATTTTCAATTATCACAGGCTTCATTATTAAGTATATTTTTCTAAATCCTTGGAAAATTGGTGACCCATAAATGGCTAGTTTTAATTAAGTAAAATATCCTAACTTAATTCACAAGTTGTAGGGGAAAAGCATGAAATCTGAAATCAGAAGATAAAGGGTCAATCCTAGTTTTATCACCTTCTAGCCATGTGGCCTTGAGTGAATAATTTATCCCTTTCATTAATGAAATAATATAAGCAAATATCATACAAGGTAGATGAGAGGGTTATAAGAAATATTGTATCCAAGAACTCATAGTAATAACATATGTAGGAACATAGTAATGTTAATCATATTTGAAAGAGGGTGGTTGTATATGTATAAGTGTATTTAGCCAGGCTGTATGGATATATGTATACATGATTTTTAAAATTTGAATTACTTCACCTGACTCCACAGAGAATTTGAGAGGATTATATTCTTTGATATGTCACAAACTCTTTTTTGATATTGCCTACCAGTGGGGGCTATGTTTACTTTGTGTTTATTAGTTAAGTTACAGGGAAAGCCATGTTCACATGTATTCAGTGTATGCACAATAAATTCATAAAGAGCACGAATTCTTGGATACAGTGAGTTGTCTAGCATAAAGAGAAATTCCAGTGGTTTCTAAATAACTCATCGGGGCTAGATATTAATATGCTTCAGCTTCTTAGAGGTCAGCCATCTATTACAATAATGGCCACGGGGTATTCCTTCATCTTCATTTTATGCAAGCTTACTGAATACCCTTGCAACAGCGAATTGTCATGTGACACGCTCTAGGAGAGATTTGATATCAATTTGTCAAGCATGATTTAGGAATAATGAAATCCATTTCACCGAGATGTGGTGGTAGGGATGGTAAGCAATAGACGAGATGTTACGCTAGAGGTTCCTTCTAACTCCACTTATTCCTTGACTTACTAAA
This sequence comes from Suricata suricatta, assembly GCF_006229205.1. NCBI lineage: Eukaryota > Metazoa > Chordata > Mammalia > Carnivora > Herpestidae > Suricata > Suricata suricatta. Next base: position 78,509,378 of record NC_043710.1, on the reverse strand, counting down.
CAAGGACATTTCCTCTGTGAATTATACTGAAGGATAACTCTTTCCTTAGCAGCTCTAGGACTCCCATCAAAATAATTTAATGATGAAAATGAAGCTGGTCTAATTGAATTCAGTATGAACTCAGAGTCATCACCTTAGGGTGAGTTTAGTCCTTATCACTTAATATTCTGCTCAGCAGTTTGGCTTTGTGACAAAGGCAGAGCTGTTGTCATTGTGAACTTTAAGCTTAGAACGTTTTTCTTTTTCCTCTATAATACAGAGAATGGGAAGCTGGGACTGTTCCTGGAATTGAGATAAATGTAGATACTCACCTTGACTACTTAGGCGCTTTTAAAGTCTGACACCTCATTAGCAAGTAAAAATCAACTCAGCAGGTCTCAATAAAACTGATTTCAAAACTAAAAGTCGATTTTTGGCTTTCCCCTCAGAGGTTCCTGTTCTTTATTTAAAGAATTAAACCAGACACTTACCCTATTCTTCTTAGGAAGTAGTTTTAATCAGTATCAGTAGGTTTCCTAAGTCTCTGACATAGAATTTACTTCAAATTGATTTTTAAAAATTGGATTGGAAACTCTAAGGACAGAATTCCCTAACTAACTCTGCTGTGAAATGCTATGCTCACCTCCCCATTGTCTGATCCTGCTTCATTTAACCAATGATGTTTTAAGGGCTAAGATTCAGCGTTCCATTTCATTTCACTGGGTCTCTGAAAGACAATCTAATGTTAAAATTGACCCATTATCTAGACTGGTTTAATTTGTGCCTTAAAATGACTTTGGAAATAAGTTTTGATTAAAAAGTTACACCAGTGATGCATTTTCAGTATCACAAAGCAAAACCTATTTGAAGAAGTTATTCCTGCATGCCAGATTGAGCAGAAGCCTTAATTCCCCTCAGTAACTGTGTAGGCAGAAAAGAAATTAAGAGCCTGGCGAATAAAGAGGAAGCCATAAAAATCACAGACATCTTTGCTATCTGTCTTGTTTTTCCATCGAATGGATTGTGCAGTCAAAAATTACAACCACAATTGAATGTAAAGTATTTTAAAAATGAATACACATCTTTTTTTTCTGAGATAACTATTAACAACCAAGAGCATATGCTTCAGTGAATAGTTTTAGTTGAATCATAAACTACATTTCCAACAACTGACTTTTGAAGCCAGTTGAGAAAACTATACAGAGGATGTTAAAGGAAATCAAACTCTCACAGAGCCAATCTGTGCCTTCCCAGTAAGTTTCCAGCTATTGCTTTTCTCCAGTTATTGTATTTGCTGCCTTGTAAAGGGATGCCCTGTTCTCATCTTCCAAATGTGAAAATTAGTCCTCTAAAAATTAAAGAGAAAATTAAAAGCTTTCTTTGCTCTTTTGAAACTGGGTAGGGGGAATGTATCTCATTATGTAGAAGTTGCTGAAGATATTGAAGTTTGCAAAAACTTAATTATTTCTTGTATTACTGGATGTTTGCTATTGGCAATGATGAATTTGTCCTATGTTAAGAAGATTAGGGAGATGAGGCACCAACAGCTGCCAATGACCACAGAGTAATACAAAAGCTGAAAAAAGGGGGTGGAGTTTCTGTTGGATAATGGGGTTGGATGGCAGAAAACAAGAAGTCTCTGCAGATTAGTGTTCTCATAAAAGAGCCAAGGCAGTCCCCTTGCCCCTTCTGCAATGAGATGATACAACCTAGAATCTGTAACCCAGAAGAGGGCTCTTAATGATGATGCTGATTCTCTGATCACAGAATGCAATACCTTGCTGATTTATTAGCATCTTTAGAGTGAGTAAAACAGGTACAGGTTTTTGGCAAGATGGAGGAGAAATAGGGAGTTCCGTACTTCACACCTGCATCTCTCAAACAAAGAAGGAATGAAGCCAAAGGACGCTGAACTGCAAGAGTCTGGGAGGAAAAGAGACAGAGTCTACAAAGAAGAAGCCTCACAGGGTTACCTCAAGAAACAAACCAAAATACACATGATAAAGAGTCCCAAATATCACTACGAGTAGGGAAATAAAATAACCAAAGTCTCAACATGAGAGATGAACGATTAATAGAGAAAAAAAATGTAGTTGCTGCAGTATGTCCGTTTAGTATCCAACATTAAAGCAGAGTCAAGAGGCAGGGGTCTTGTTTCTGCAATAAAGTTCAATTCAGTGAAGCAGAACCAAGGTCAAGAATTTGAGTTCTAGAAGAAAGTTGGATTAAAATCTGTCAGGGAGTTAGAAAATACTTGTTAATTCTATATCCACTCACTTTTGCTGTTATGATGAAGCATCTTCTATAGACCCAAGGCTCTCTCTCTTCAAGATGAGTGGACTTTGTAATTTATTGGAGGCATAGGGTTCTTATAAAACATTTTAAGACTGAAGGTCTACTTTCTTGATAGTGCAGGGAGGCAATTAAAGAAAGCATGGAAACTAGTAAAAAAAAAACCCAGATTTTAATTTTACAGCAAATATCAGTGACAATTCATGCATAGGAGAAAAATTATTCTTATGGTTATTACAATTATGTGAAATGATTAAAAGTTGAGAACTGCCTATAAGCCTGCCCCTAACATCTGCATGGGTAAAGGTACAAACAAAAGCTATTTCTCTGACTTATGACTTTCTTACCCTATTCCTGCTTCTCTTCAAACCCTGGGTCTGTTTCATGCTTGGATGTCTGAGCTTTATCCACAAGTCTTCCTTCACTCAACAGCAGCTTCCAGACTTCTCCCTATGCCTAGAGAGGCCCATGCCAATAGTGTGGTCTCTGCCTGAGAGCATGGAGGTAAAGAAGGAAATATGCAGACCCTAGAAATGGGTGTGTGGGCATTTGGGCAAGTGAGTTTAAGGTTCAGAGTACCTGGAGTATTGTTTAGAATGGAAGAGTCGAATGAGGTTGTGGGCATTGAGAGGGTGAGAAGGTTGGGAAAAAGGCAGGGAAGGGCTCCAGGTGGGAATATTCACTTGGCCCCATAGATTTCTTGTACCATAGGAAGTTAATGACTGGACAAAGGTTAGAGGGAAGATTTCTGAAACCTGGGGCCTAGAGCAAAGCGGCCACTGTCTAGTTCTATGGGTGGAACTGCCTCCTTATAAATTTCTCATTGTTACCAGATTAGCAAGGAAATCTTTCACCATGTGGCCTCCTGTCCAGTATCATCTTCCTAATACCCATCTTAATCTCTAGTGACCTAAAAACTCTTGGCTTCCCATCAAAACATATTGCCTTTCATTCTTTGTATCATTTCCTGTGTTGTTACCTCTCTGAGAAGACATTTTCATACCTGAAAAGCTCCTAATAATTCTTGAAAACTTGGCTCACATGTCACAAATTATATGAAAGCTTTTCTGGCTTCCTCAGAAAGTTAACTGCATTCTCCCTTTGGTGCCATAGTCCTTTATTTGCATCCTTATTATAGCACATATATTGTATTTTACTTATTTACTTTCTTTTTTCCTCTCTTTTCTGTCTCCTTGAGTCTTTAACATCCAGGAAAGGACTTGGCATATAATATATACATTATAATATTTGTTGAGTTGATTAGTTCATTAGAATGACACTTCTATTTCAATAGGAAATATACTTAAGATTTCTTGCCTAAAGCATATCTTGCTTCAATTTTTTAGTTTATTTATTTATTTTGAGTGAGAGAGAGAGAGAGAGAGAGAGAGAGAGAGAGAGTGCAAGCAGTGGGGCAGAGAGAGAGAGAGAGGGAGAGATGAGAATCCCAAGCAGACTCCACACTGTCAGAGTGTGGAGCTCTATGTGGGGCTCAAATTCACAAATCTTGAGGGGCGCCTGGGTGGCTCAGTCGGTTAAGCCTCCGGCTTCGGCTCAGGTCAGATCTCATGTTCGTGGGTTCGAGCCCCGCGTCAGGCTCTGTGCTGACAGCTAGCTCAGAGCCTGGAGCCTGCTTCCGGTTCTGTGTCTCCTTCTCTCTCTGCCCCTCCCCCTCTCATGCTCTGTCTCTCTCTGTATCAAAAATAAATAAAACATTAAAAAAAAAAGTTAAAAAAAATTCACAAACCTTGAGATCATGATCTGAGATGAAATCAAGAGACAGACGCTTAACCAACTGAGCCACCCAAGTGCCCATCTTTGCTCAATTTTTATCTCCCCTCCCCATTGACATCTTGTTTCCTAATTTCTATATTTCTCCCACATTCACCTTGGTATCTATTTTCTGCCTTGTTCCGCATTCATTTTAGGTTCCCAGTCAAGTTTTTGACTTGTTGTTTTATACGACTTTTCTATTTGTGTTCTCATCAGAAATGAGAGATAGGATTGAACTGATAGAGTCAGGCCAGCTAATAAAAGAAATGTAATGGTTAAACTAATGGGTATATTATAATAGGCAAGTAACAAAATGAAGAAGTATTTTAGAAAGATTGATTAACTGGCTGGTCTTGACATTAGCTGACATAGCAAAGGGGTCCACACAGTTGCTTCTGGTGATGAAGAATAGGAGCTTCCTCCCAGAACTAAAGAATTTCGGAGCTGATAGGGCTTTAATAATCATCCTATCCTATCTCTTATTTGATAGCTGAGAAAACTAATGGCAATAGTATATAGTGATTGAGCCACACTTAAGACCCAGGCCAATTGAGTCTTTATTAGTTATCTTTCAGTTTTTCAATGCTATCTAGGTCTAACTGTATAAGTACTATATCTGATGTAACACATTGATTTGGGTATTTTTCTTATGTGACTAAGTTTGAAGCTTCATGTACAGTTCAGTCATTTACAATTTTTATAAATTTTAATATTAATGGTGAGGCCAATGACAAACATTGTGGTAAGCCCTGAAGATATAAAGACAAATAACTTTCTTGTCCTAAGGAGACTCACAGTCTGGTAGGGGAGATAATCACACAATAACAGGAGGGATGGCGCTTAAGTCAGCTTGGAAGATGGACAATGAAGCAGATTTTCATGTGAATATGGTTATCAGATTTGGGTCTTAAGTGCTGCTTACACTTTTGGCACTAAAGGGAATGAACAAGGTAAAGTAGCTGACAGGGCATAGATTTAAATCCATGCTTTGAGCAATTGGCTTAAGTTATTTGAGTCTCAGTTTCATCATCATGTGTTAAATGACAATAATAATGCTTACTGCACAGGGTTCTTACAAGGATTAAATGGGATAAAGCAGGTGAAATCCTCTTTTGGAGGCTTTTCCTTTCCAGAGAAAGGTATTCTCTGATTCAAGACACTATGAATGAAATGGTCAGGTAGAGGTTGGGGCCTGAGGCTATCCTCAGTCATTCTGTTCTGCCTTCTAAAGTTCTGGTCTTTATAAGAAAGAGGAAATAGACATGGAAGTTGGGAACAATTTAAAATATCAGTTTTATTACTGGTAAACCTGCATTGGAAAGCTCTGTTGCAAAACAGCTGGAAAACTATAAATTCTCTTCAGATTAAGAATCTGAAAAGTGGCGTATTTAAATTTTAATGGAAATCAGCTAAAGATAATATGATGAAATGAAAACAGTTAGGGCAGCAAGGGATGTATATGCATATTTTGGACTGAATTTGCCACTTGGTAGTTGTGGTCGTTTGTAGTATTGTAAGCAAATATTTTATTTTCTTTCCCTGGTGTGCCCTTCCTTGAGGGAGTTTTATACATCTCTGTCCTACTAAACTTAGAAGTGAGCGCATGGCTGATGTTGACAATGAAGTGTAAGAGGAGGTGACATCGAATCTTTAGAAGCCAGTGTGGGGTTTGCTGTATTTCTCTTCTCTCTTTCATCATAACAAGCAATATTCCAATAGCTGCTGCTCCGTAAACTTGGATCCTAGCATGAAGATGATGTATAGCAGAGCAGTGGCTGACCCCAGTATGCACATGTGTTATAAATCATTAAGATTATTGGGTTGTTATTGTAACAAAACATAGCCCGGCCTCACTGATTAGTAGTTGTTAATTCATACCACGTAAGCAATTATTATTTAATCCAATAGGTCAAGCTTCTTTGTTAAGTCATACGTATCCAGATTTTGTGGGTTTGAAGGGAGCTCCATATGAAATTGTTCAATTCATTGTTTCTAAGATTTGTACATTGGGATTGTACATGTGTGCTCCCCATCCATCAAAACAATAAACTGTGATGTGAATGAACATCTAATTTTTTTCTACTTCATCTAATTTTTTGAAATTATTTTCATAGTTTCCTGTCTTTGAGCTTTCTGTCCTTACATGCAACATGTAAATTTGTGATTATGCTATAGATTGGTGTTTGCCTATAACCTATTACGGACCAAAGGCAAGGATCACACCTACAATATTCTGTGTCCCTGCCTTTGTTACATCAATGTATCTGCTAGGAAGTGAAAAATACAGTCAAATGAAATTTAGTATCCAGTGATTTTTAGGAAAAAGTTTTAGTTTTGATAGTTTGACTATCACTGTCCTACTAATAGTACCTTACAGCTGTTTAATAAAAATTGATACAATTAGTAAATAATGACTATACAGAACAGTTCTTATAACTAGATTGGACTAGAGAAAAGAATAGAGATAGGATTGATCTTATCATCTTTAAATATAAAAAAGCAAATTTGTGCATTACTTCTGTAGTTTATAATATTTCTAGACACAGAACCTGTCTGTTAGTAGGTAAGTCCATTCTGTAACCAATAATAGCAATTGAACATCAGTTGTTCAAGGTGTTGTGAGTAAATAGAAATGAAGTAGAAAAGCCATATTTTCTTCTTGGTGACATTAAATCTGAGATAAGATCATTTACATGGAAGTGATGTGATCATCTGCAAATGGCATAAATATGGCAAACTATATATAGGAAGTTGCCAGCAGGATTCAGAATTAATGGTAGGTAGTATTAAATGGGAAAAGGATTAATATGATATTACAAAATAAATGAAAAATGATCTAAGCTGGCCTCTGCATTATAGCTGAAGGACTGTATTCCTATAATTAGGGGGAAATCCCAATGGAAATTAGCAAACTCAGTTTAATGTAAATGTTTTTAAATGACTATTGAGATCTTGTGATATTCTCATTAATGATGCTGCTGTGTAGCTAACACTTCTTGTCACACTCAACAAGATCAAAGTTCCGCAAGGGTTGTTTCATTTAAATTTTAGTCTGTGAGGAATAAGAAGGCAGACAATTAAGGACAGCCCACTCCAATGTAGGAATAAGTGTCATTAGTTACTATACTTATAAATCATTCTGAAATAAGAACATTCTTTTATCTTGCAAAGTTTGCACAATTGGAAGCTGTGCTATTTGGTGGATCTTTCTGTGTGATAATGGAAATATCCTCCATTTACACTGTCCATCACAGTAGCCATGAACCACATGCTGTTCCTGAGCCAAACATGGCCATTGACATGTAGTTAGAGCAATCAAACAACTAATTTTTAAATTAAGTTAAATATTAATTAGGTAGAGTTTAATTTAAAATAGCCACATGTGGTTCCAGTCTATTGTATTGGACGGTGTAGGCAGAGATATCTCTTGTAAAAGTTTTAGATTAACATGATTTCCCACTCCTCCTGTGTCATCTTTCCAAAACAGCTTTTCCCAAAGCATGCAGATATAAAGAAAAAACAGACCTTATTTGTTTAAGTAAAAATCCCACCAGCCACATGTTCAAGTATATCCCATGTGCCAGACATGGCTAAAAGATTTCCATGGGTTCTGACATTTAATTTGAAATGAACTTTTGATTTTCATTTATCTAGACATCCCCATCACAGGCCTTAGAATCCTATTCCTTCTATATCATGACTTTTACTTCGGCCTAAGAGACGACTGGAAATTCAACTTTCTCTGAAGCTCTTCTCTTTCAGTTAAGTCCTGAGACTGATTAGGTCTGTCCTCCAGCTGCAAGAAATGAGTATCTTTTTAAATTCTGCCTTCAGACACTCACATTTTGCTTTAAATTTTTGATTAATATATTTTAGCTTGTCATGTTCCTTCTTCAATGAATTGGTAACATTTAAGAACAACCAAATTTTGTGGTCCTTATAATTGCTGTTTCTCCCTAACCTCTCAAACCCAAAACACAGTACTAGCTAATGTTTCCCTTTTGTCTGTCTCCTGTTGCAGTCCACAAGATGAAGGCCTTAGCAGTTGTATCTTTACGGCATGCCATGAATAATGAATACAACACCTACCATCACTGATATATTGCCATCCAGTCAGTGAACGACCATTTCAGAATCACAGCCATAGTGTTTGCTTCTTAGAACCACTTCAAGTACCTGCTATGTTGGATAAAATATCTTGAAGTAGAATTTGAGATGAAGATCCTTGTTCAAGTGATTCATTGGAGGAGGAGGTAAGTGAGTTGCTAGGACTAAGCAGGATGAAAACTAAGCAAAAACGCAGTCTTATCTGGAGACTGGCTTCACTCATCCCTCAGGAAAACTCTGACACGCCTATTGTACCATAGAGTTTGTAACATAGAATTGGTCCCACTTTGAGTGAGAGGGCTGGCCTTTTGTATTCTCTTGCTTTCCGTTTGTTCCCAGCAATAGTGAGGTCTGCACTGGGAAGTCGGAGGTGGGAGGTTTCTTCTTTGTTGAAGATACCAGCGGTGAACTGTTTTCAGCCACACTCAAAGCAGCTGGGGGTGGGGTTGGGATATGTGATTGTATACCAAATAGTAGGAAGTGTTATGAAAAAGACACCAATAGCAACCTCTACGGTAGAATGGCGAGGCACATATGCTTTCCTGGTAGAGCTGAAGGCTTAACCAGGGACTGAGAACTAAATACTACCTGCACAGCATGATTCTTTGCACCTCATCACTTGGCCATGTTCATTCAGTCATTCGTTCCAGAGATGATTAGGGAGACCGATTATATTGTGGGACTAAGCTGTGTCCTGGGAATAGAGCAATGACTAATTTTACAGATTGTGAGCAATAGACTTGTAAGTAGATGATTACGGGAAAATGTGAATTGGTGCTTTCAATGTGATGTGAATCTGTGCAAGTAGGAAAGAGAGAAACTAGGAATGGAGAATTTTATAAAGTTCATGGAGAGTTTGAAATATGAACTCAAAAGAGATGATGAGTTTCTCAGGCAACTTTCCCTAGTTACATAGCAATCAAGTCCCTTAATGTTAATATAGAAACAATTGATTTTTTGTTCTAGTGGGATTTAGGGGAGTGCCTGGATTAAGATTTTACAAAGGCTATAAGATATGATCCAATGACCTGTTCCAGTGATCTGTATTTAACCATCTGATTCTGTAATGCAGTATGTGTCCTTATTGACTTGAACAGAGATTATTCAGCTTCAGTTTGCTTAGTATTGGTATTCAAAGACACCTCAAGTGAACCGAAGGCCATTTTACACAAGAAACTCATGACTATAACTTATATAGATGGGTAATACATCATCTTTCCATCAAAGAAAGGTAATTTGAACAATGGACATTTGTTTTCTCATAAATCTGATTCCATGGATTTAGCTGAGAGGTAGAAAAATTCCAGTGTGATGGATTCTCTCTTAGGAATTTGAGGTGGCGGTTTGTAATAGTCAAAGAAAAACTATTATCAATCCATTAGAAAACTCAATTATGAGATTGAATATAAAATAGCTTCTATAGTAGTATGTTTTTCAAGTTCCCTCTGTAATTAGCTATTCATCATCCTTAAAGACATCTATTTTCCATTTTAACTAACAGGGTGACTTATTGGATTTGTTCATTAATTGGTCAAAGTGAAAGTCCATCTTTTGAAAGGACTGTTAGAGTTAATTGGGAAGTACATTAAAGCTTGAATCTGGTAACTCAACTTTAAAAATAAACATTGTCCATCAAATGTTCTTCTTTGTAAAGAAAACAGATTACAGTTTCAGCTAAAGTATCACAATGAGAAAACATCTTGGGAATACCTGGTGTCTAAGAAGGCATGAGATATTTGTAATTTGAACCAACAACTTTATGTGCCGCCTCCCTCAATTCTTAAGTTTTTAATATGTGAATTATCCCTTTTACCATTTTACCTAATGACCACCCTTTAATATTTTGCTTCTCCTTTCAGACCCTTTGAGTGTGCCCATCCCTTCTGGGTCTTTTTTTTTTTATTGTTTTCGAGAGGATTTATTTATTTTTGAGACAGAGAGAGACAGAGCACTAGCCAGGGAGGGGCAGAGAGACAGAGGGAGACACAGACTCTGAAGCAGACTCCAGGCTTGGAGTTGACAGGACAGAACCTGATGCGGGGCTTGAACCCACCTACCGCGAGATCATGATGTGAGCTGAAGCTGGACACTTAGCCAACTGAGACACCCAGGTGCCTCATCTTCTGGATCTTTTTTGGTGGTTCATCCTCATCTTCCGAATATCTGAATTTGAAGTGCTTGAGTGTTACTAAATCTTTTGCTCTCTTTTCTATTCTAGTTATTATCAATCCCAAGGTATTCTAATTTAGTCCTATAGTTTTTAATATTTTCTAAATGTTGATAATCTACAAATACATGGTTTTAGTCTTGATGTCTAGACCTATCTTGAGCACTCGACTTTATATCCAAAAATGTATTTGGCATTCCTACTTGAATATTTAATAGTCATTTGAAACTTAGTATGTCTAAAATTGAACTCCTAATTCTTTACCTCTCTAAACAATCTACCTCCCCAGTCTTTGTCTAGTTAATGGCATACCCTTCACATAATTGCTCAGGATGAAAATCTGGAATCCTTGATTTCTCTGTCCTCTTCATACATTTTATAGGATTTGTAAGCAGTACTAGTTCTATTCTATGCCCTAAATATATTTTATTTTTAAATAATCTCTATACCCAACGTGGGGCTCAAAATCATAACCCTGAGATCATGAGTCACATGCTCTTCCAACTGAGCCATCCAGGTGCCCCATTCCTGGTTCTATCTTGAAAATATATCTGGCATGTAACTTCTTTTCACACTTATAGTCTGTGTCCTCATTACTTCTCACCTGTGCTACACTGGGAGCCCTTTCCATGCTTCCACATTTGCCTCCATCCTATACAGTCTATTTTTATAGAACAACCAGAGTAATTGCTTAAAAGCATAACTCCATTTGATTCCTTTGTTCAAATTCTTTATAGTAGGATGTTAAAATAAGTGTTTGAGGGGCGCCTGGGTGGCTTAGTTGGTTAAACATCCGGCTTCGGCTCAGTTCATGATCTCACAGTTTGTGGGTTCAAGTCCTGCATCGGTCTCTGTGCTGACAGCTAGCTCCGAGCCTGGAGCTTTCTTCGGTTTCTGTATCTCCCTCTCTTTTTCTGACTCTCCCCTGCTTGTGCTGTCTCTCTCAGTCTCTCAAAAATAAATAAAAAATATTTTTCAAAAAGTGTTTGAGTTAATAGCCATCAGATAGCAAAAGGAATTGGAAGACAGAGAATCTTTAGTTATTTCAAAAATAGATGCTCAAAGGCAGTTACATTACTCTAATATATATTACCCACATCAGGTGTTAAAATTTGAGACAAGGAGAAGACTCATGAAGAGGATATTTGAAGAGGCATGGTCTGAAGAACCTATGAGTGTCCCACTTCCAATAACGGTACTTCAATGAGACCATTCAGAGATAGCTACAGACTGAATGGAATTGTAGAGTTGTTGTGGTTGTTGTTGTTGTTTTTTAACTCTCAATTGAGAAATTTAAAGGGCTAGAGTTAAGTAGTCAAATTCCTGATGCTGGAGTTAAGCCCACTGCTTTGGATTTGGTCTATAGATGCAGAATTCTATACAGAAAAGATTTTGTGTGTGTGTTTCACATATACCAGATGTAGGCCATGTAGGAGAGAGGGCTGTCCTTACACTATTTTAAATCCTTCTCAATAGCATTACAATGAGTAATGATGAGATTGAGGGGGAAATAACTAGCTAGAGGAAAATACACCTCTTACAACATAGAAATTGGAGTCAAATTTACCTAGTATGTTCTCTGAATCTATGGAAATGCCAATGAGATAAAGAAAGAGTTTTAAACCTGCTAAGCTAAGAGAGCAGAAAGTCATTTTACATTTGTACTGGCTCAATAAGGAGTTTTCTTGTTCTCCTAATTTTTCCTTCCCAATCCCCACCTCTTTGAACATGGTAGGGTCAGAAGCTTAGGTTATAAAAAATGGAAGAGGAGAGGTACCATAATTTCTCATTTACCAAAGACCCCAAGCAAGACTGAAGATTTTTAACTTTTTATTTTTATTATCAACATCATCATCATCATCATTATTATTATTATCCTGGCATTTTATATATAATATATAATATGAGATATGTATTATAAATATTATTGAGATATGATATGATATGTGAAATATATATGTATCTATATCTATATCTATCTATCTATCTATCTATCTATCTATCTATCTATCTATCTATCTATTGTACTGGCCATTCTAGTTTTTTTAAATGTTAGTTTATTTTTGAGGAGAAAGAGCATGAACAAAGAGGGGCAGAGAGAGAGGGAGACACAGAAACCAAAGCAGGCTCCAGGCTCTGAGCTGTCAGTACAGAGTTTGATGCGGAACCTGAGCTCACAAACTGTGAGATCATGACTTGAGCCAATGTCAGGTGCTCAACCGCCTGAGTCATCCAGGCATGTGTCTAGGTCTTTTGCCTTACCATATGAACTTCAGAATCAATTTGTCAATATCTATGAAATAATTAACTAGAATTGTGGTTGAGATTGTATTGAAAATATAAATCAAGTAGAATGAATTGACATCCTGATAATTTTGAGTCCTCTTGTCATAGCTCTCCATTTATTTAGTTCTTTGACTTTGTTCATAGGGTTTTATAGTTTTTCTCATATAAATCTTGTACATATGTGTTAGATTTATACCTAAGTATTTTATTTGGGGTGTGTGCTAATGTAAATGGTATTGTTTTAAATTTCAAATTCCACATGTTTATTTTAGGTATTTAGAAAAGTGATTGACCTTGTGTATTAACTTTGTATCCTGAAAATTTGCCCCAATAGCTCATTAGTTTCAAGAGTTTTTTTGTTGGTTATTTCAAAATGTCTACATAGCAAATCATGTCATGTATGAATACAGACAATTTCATTTTTCTTTATTAATATTGTGAGGGGACACACACTTGCCTGTTCTCAATCTTAGGGGTAAGCTTCAATTGTCTCACTAGTAGGTATAATGTTAACTATGGATTTTTTGGTAGATATTTTCAAGTTGAGGAAGTTATTCTTACTTCACTGTGAGTTTTTATAATGAATAGGTATTGGATTTTGTCAAAATCCAAATAGAATGCTATTTCTGTATCTGTTGATTTGATCATATGATTTTTCTTTTCCAGCTTGTTAATATGATGAATTACACTATTTGATTATTGGATGTCGAGTCAGCCTTGCATATCTAGGTAAAGCCCACTTGTTATAGTGTATAATTCCTTTTATATATTGTTGCATTTCATTTGATAATATTTCATTCAAGATTTTTGCATCTGTGTTCATGAGTGATCTTGATCTGTCGTTGTCTTGTAATATTTTTGTATGATTTTGAATTAGGGTAATGCTGGCCCCATAGAATGAATTTGGTAGTATTTCCTTAGCTTCTATACTCTGGAAGATAATATAAGTACTTGGCAAACTTTCTTCCTTAAATGTTTAGTTAGTAGGCTTCACCAGTGAACCATCGGGGCCTGATGCTTTCTGTTTTAGGATGCTATTAATTATTGATTTGATATTTTTAATAGAAATAAGCCTATTCAGATTGTCTATTTCTTCTTACATGCCTTTCATAAAATTATGTTTTTCAAAGAATTGATTCATTTCATCAAGGTCATCTAATTTGTGGGTATGGTGTTGTTCATACTGTTTATTATAATTTTAATGTTTCTAAGATCTATAGTAATGGTGTCTCTTATATTTCTGGTATTAATAATTGTATCCTTTTTGTTTTCTTAGTTATCCTGAGTGGAGGCTTATTGATTTTATTGATATTTTCTGAAACCCACCTTGTGGCTTTCTTGATTTTTTAAAATTGATTTCCCATTTTAAATTTTACTGACTTCTGGTGTATTCTTATTTATTTTGTTCACTTTGCATTTATTTTGCTTTCTTTTTTCTTCTAAGATGAAAGTTTATTGATTTTAGATCCTTATTTTTTTCTAACATATGCACTCAATGCTACAAATTTATCTCTAAGCACTGCTTTTACTGCATCCCCCAAATTCTAATAGGTTGTATTTTCATTTAGTTAAAATGCTTTTTAAATTTATCTTGATATTTTTTGATATATGTGTTTTATATATATGTGCATTATTTAATATCCATGTATTTTGAAGTTTTTAATTTACCATTATTTTCCCCCCTAGTTTAAATCCATTGTTGGCTAAAAGAAATGGTATGATTTGTATGCTTCTTATTCTTTTAAATTTGTTCAGGTGTGTTTTATGGTCCAGAATATGGTCCATCTTGGTGAATGTCTCATGAGCTTGAGAAGAATGTATATTTTGCTGTTGCTGGATCATCATCTATTCTCTAGATGTCAATAACCTCTAGGTGATCGATGATGCCTTGAGTTCAACTATGTCCTTACTGATTTATCTGCTGCTCGATCTGCCCATTATTGATAAATGGGTGTTGAAGTCTCTATGAGAGTGGATTTATCTGTTTCTCCTTGCAACTGTATTTGTTTCTGCCTCATGTAGTTTGATGTGTTGTTAGGAGTACTTCTATTCTTTTTAAAGTTTTCTTTCTTCCTCTTATTTTTTATTTCCTTCTGTCCTTCTTTCTTTCTTTCTTTTCTCCCTTCCTTTTTCCTTCTGCATTGTTTTAAAGTAAATCCCTGCCATCATATCATTTTCATAGAAAAATGATCTAAAAAATGTATCTAGCAAAATTAGTATATCATATTTTATCTTGTTCATATCCCATTTCCTCTGGGTATTTACAAATATCATTTATTATAAATGTTTATTTAAACAGAATTTGAACAAGATCTTGGTGTTTATTACATTTCTTAAGTATCATTTAAAGAAAAAGCCTCGGGGTGCCTGGGTGGCTCAGTCGGTTAAGCGACCGGCTTTAGCTCAGGTCATGATCTCACGGTTCATGGGTTCCAGCCCCACAACGGGCTCTGTGCTGATAGCTAGCTCAGAGCCTGCTTCGGGTTCCGTGTCTCCCTCTTTCTCTGACCCTTCGCGCTGTCTTTCTCTGTCTCTCAAAAATAAATTTAAAAGAATTTAAAAAAAAAGAGGAAGCCTCATTCTTTCCCTCCTTTTAAAATGATATTGATTTATTAAATAAACTGGATCATTATCCTGAAGAATGTTACACATTCTGGATTTAGCCAATTACTTCTTCATAGTCTCATATAATCGATTTTCTATTTCTTATGATTTCTGCAACTGATAGATGTGGAATTTGATTAAATTCAGGATTCAAGATTTTCTTCTGTCTGATTCTGACACTAAATTCAAGAGTTAGAAATATTTTTAATAAAAGCAGGATAAATTCAGGATTCAAGATCTTTTCTGATGAAGAATGCTTTTTTTTATTGATTTGATATTTTGATATTGATATTTTCCAAAACCCAGTATTTCATATTTTGTCACATCAGGTGGTCAACAGCATATTATTGCCTCACTTTTAGTGATGCTGAAATTAATTAATAGATTCAGATGATTATTATCCAATGCCAGATTCCTCATTAATCATTCTTGTAATGGCTTGTTTTAGCATCTAATGATAAATGTTGCTTGGATCAATGTTTCTGTAAGTGTAGCAAAAAAGTGAGTTTCCACATCTTATTTATTCTCCGTGTTCCCCTGGGAACATTTTCAAGGTAGATATCATGTCCCTTTATCATGACACAATTTGTCTTTATAAATTCCTTGCTTTCTGGCACTACTAGATAATACAGGCTTATCTTGTGTAACTCTTGCCCCAGGCCTCAAATCAACTATTTCTTTAGGTAGCCATGGTTCCCTTTATTGAGTAACAGGGAGTGTCTCAGGCCAGTCTCTATTTCACTAGTAAATAGATTTTGATACAATCTCAGGGCAGCATGAGTAAAGACAATAGAAAGTGAGGCAGGAAAGAATGCAAAGCAAGGTAAAATGATGTATACTTGGCTTATTGTTTTATGCTAAGCTTTGATGGAGCCACACTCCTGCCAAATTTGTCTGCATGACTGTATAAGAGGTCTCTGAGTAGACCATATGGAGAGATTATTTTCTTGATGGCACCCATAGGAGAGAAAAGAGAGAAGTAAG
Organism: Suricata suricatta; assembly: GCF_006229205.1. NCBI lineage: Eukaryota > Metazoa > Chordata > Mammalia > Carnivora > Herpestidae > Suricata > Suricata suricatta. Next base: position 78,493,186 of record NC_043710.1, on the reverse strand, counting down.
TTAATTTATTTGGGTCCATCTATCCCTTATTTCCCATTGGACTTCCCTTGGGAATTAGCCTTTTGTACTTCTGTTCTGCAGTAGCCAATGCTTTTAAGACTTAGTTGGGAAGCCAGATCTTATGCCCTGAATTGTGACACTTGATCTTGTATACAAAAGTTGTGAGAGGCACTAGAGCCCTAGTATGCCTGCTTGGCCTGGCTTTGAGAGTTGTAGCCAAAGTGTACTACTCAGTGTTCCAGATCAAGGTATTGGTTGGTTTCATGCACTGGAACTGAAGGTACCTACGGAGAGTTAGTCAGCTGAGTGGCAGATGAGGTGGAGCAAGCATCCCAAGGTCTAGAAGGCAGGTGAGGTCAAGGGAGTCTGGAGAGGTACATAAAATATGATTGATATAGAAATATGTCAATTTTAAAGTAAAATTTTAAACACCAAGATTTATTCCTTCAATTTGAAAAGATCCATCCTTTAGCAAAATTATATTACTCTTAGAAAGTAAAACCATGCCATCATATTCCATTAGCTGGAACTCAGTTATTTGTTTATACTGAAGTTAAAAAGAGGCTGGGGAATGTAGTTGAGCTGTAATCCTGGGGAGAAGAGGAAACAGATTTGGTGAACCAGTTTCTGCCACATAAGTATTGTTTAGCACTGGAAAATTTCTAAAATATTGTGTTGATATTCTCTCAATTACTGGCTACTTAACTACTGTTAGAGGCTAATTTGTAGTATGCCACAAAGATTGTTGATGAGAAGATCCAGATGTTTGGCCAGATGTAGAATTTTTCTGACAACTATCATGGATTTAATTCAAAATTAGAAAAAAAAAATGAAGCAAGAAAGGTAGAAACTGGTCATCTCGAAATATTTGTGTTTTGCTATAGCTGAATCACATATTGATAAAGCTTGGGTTGATAACTTCTTTTACTATACTCTGATATTCAAGTAAAGAAGATCTTGCTAACTCTCTATAATATTAGCATTGGCAACATAAGCCATGATTAATTTGCTTATTGAAACTGCAGTTCAATTTTATGTGGTGAAAGCCACCAGCTGTTTAGTACATTTTATTTTCATTCATTTACTATAATTCAATGTAAAATTTATTCTTGCACACTTATAATAACTAAAATATGTATTTCACAAAGATATGACTCAGTATTATTAGTTACATAAATATTAGAAAATGAAGTAGAATACATCAATGTGCTATGTTATAAATTTTTTCTGGGAACAAAAGTGTTTTTCTTTATTGAAAGCACAGAAAATTAAAATAGGTTTTATTTGGTGTAAGTTTACCTTTTCATTAATATTTACCTGGTATTTCATTATAAGTGGTAGAGATTAAGACACATGTTTGTAGTCCTGTTAAGCTGTATTAGTTATATTTCACAGGTAGCTATTCCTGCCAAAGAATCTAAAACAGACCTTTTAAAGTTTTTCTTATGCAAAATATTAAACTTATACAAATATTCAGAAGAGTGTAATAAATGTCTACTAACATATCACTCAACTTCAACAATAACTTTATTCCATTCTTGCTTCATATATTCTCTTCAAATTTATTTTAATTGAATATTTAAAGCAAATTCAAGAATTGAATATTTATGGCAAATTCCAGATATCACATTATTTTACTTGTACATACAAGTATTAGTATTATTATGGCTTCCTCTTTTCCCTAATACCCAGTTCACATTCAAATTTTCCACATAGTCTCAAAGCTGTCTTTTCACCATTTATTTGTTTGACTCAGGATCTTAACAAGGTCCACACATTGTATTCTGTAATATTGCTTTTCAATCTATTTTAATGCTTCAACAATTCCTTTCCCTACTTTTAATCCATATGCCATTATTTGGGAAGACTTGAGTCTATTGGTCTTGTAGAATATACACATTCAGAATTTAGATGATTTCTTCCTGTGGCATTATTTAGGTTATTTTATTCCCTAGTATTTCCTGATAACCAGCAGTTAGGCTTAGAGTTTTATTTATTTATTTATTTATTTATTTAATTTATTTATCTGTTTATTTATTTATTTTCTAGTTAATTAAAATACAATGTAATGTTAAATTTCAGGCCTAGAGTTTTGATACATTCAGATTCATGATAAAAATTTTATAGCAAGAATATGAAAGAGGTAGTGCTGTGTTCCTCCTATTCTATTATATTAATGTCTCCATGTCTCCTTTTCAGTGATGTTAAAATCGGTGGGTTCAGATGATGGCAGCCTGATATTTCTATTGCAATGTTCTTTATCAGCATTTTAACCAATGATTTTAACATTTACCAAGAATCATTGCCTGTGTAAATTTTTTAATTCTATCATTTCTTTTGTATTTATTGGCTGTGTTTCTTTTATAAAGTAGAGCTATTCCTCATCAACTATTTGATTATCCTGACACCCAGTAAAGGCAAAATACTCGATTCTTGTCGTTTTTATATTTTCATAACAATTCTCAGAATAATAAATCTTGCATCTAGCAATGATAACCAATGATTTGGTGTTTGTTAGTATGAAATGATTGATTTGTAGATATTACATGTGTTTCTATCCATTGCTGTCATTGTTCATTTTGAGCTCAATTCCATCTTTGCTGGTGGGAGGTGTTTAAGTCTCCACTTAAATGATAGACTTCATAGGCATGGTAAGAAGTCCAGGTTAATTTCATACATTTCTTATTTGAGACTTTAAAGCAGACATTTATCCAAGAAAGTTCCTTTTAGTGATAAATGGACTTTGGAGGCCACATTTTATGTTTTCTTTATTTATATTTGTATTATTTTTACATCAAAGCTATTCATTTCTCTTCTAGACTTTTGCAGAACAAAGCTAGAAATAGGTTATGTTTAAGAAGATTAAATAATGGAAACTAATTTGACAATAAACTACTTATAAAAAAAGAAGACTAAATAAACTATGAATTCATACTGATATTTCTAAATCGAAGTTTACAGATTTTATTTAACTTAAAAATTCACTCTTTTAATATTTTAACATTTATAGTCATATATTGGCTAATTAAAGGATAATCATACTAGTTATGCTACACACAAGGAGACCAATGAATGTAGTTTAAGATTTTTTTCTGGGGTGTACATGTGTATGTGTAGTCCTTGGTATATATGTCCCATAAGGAATATATTGTTAAATACTGTCTTGAAATACTTCTCTGTGTGGTTGTAATTCCTTTATAAAGAGAAACTTTAACTTATCAACCACTTGGTTGACATATAGTTAGTTTCATGATTTTCTATTAAATCATTTTTTGGAAGTTACTTTTTTCTTTTCCTTTTATTTTAATTTTTAAATTAATGTAAAACATTATATAGTTCCAAAGTCAAAACTATCAAGTACATAGAAAAAGAGCTTGCTTGCATATTTCTTCCTATATCCCATTCTCTCCCTCTTTAACAGGCAATAAATTTTTAGTCTATAGTTTACTCTACCATTATTTCTTTTAAAGAGTATTAGTAAATAAGTGTATTTTCCTACTTCTTACATTAAAGGAACCATGTATTCATTTTTCTACACCTTGTTTATTCTTTTCCCCTTAACATTACATATTTTGGCTATCTTAGGGATAGATACCTAGATATGTGATTTCTAGGCCAGAGGGTAAACTCATGCAAAATCGTACTACTTATTGCCAAATTACCTTCAGTAGGGTTGTATCATTATTTTATTTGAGAAGATTTTGAAAATAAAGTTCCCTAGTCTCTGACCTACTGAATCAGACCTCTGAGATTTGGGTTCCTGGATGACTTAGATGATAACTTATGTGTAGGAAGGCTGTTTTAAGGAAAATTTTATGGGCAAAATTAAATGAAATCCAATTAATTGCTCACTTGATATGTGCTTATGCTACACACTGGTGGGAGAAATCCTAAGATAAATATGAGATAGTCTTTCTTGGAGAATCCATAGCCTAGGGTGTGGAGGAGAAGCATTCATAAACAAGTTATTATAAAATCATGTGATTGCTTGTATAATAGAATCTTATACCTGCTGCTAAAGGGAACAGAAAAGATGAATAACTCTACTCATGCGAATTGTATCTGGGATAGGTTAGAACAGAGTGTTCCAAATAAAAGCATGATTATGCATTTAATAAACTTTTTTCAAAACTCATTTGGTGAAGTCTCCTTTCTTGAAAAGAAATAAATTATGAGTCTAACTCTAAATTTATCCCATTTGTTATTTCTCCTTTGGTTTATTCTTTGACTTGGCCTCCACTTTTTGAATTGGAACTACCATGGACATCTATGGAAGATTTTGAACCTAAAATCATAACAGCAAAGTACTGAGAAAGTATTAATATTGTGATATTTTCAGCATGAAAACACTAGTATAATCATGAACATACTGTGGTTTGAATGAAATAAATAATGTCATTCATGTAGCTGACAGGAGAAAAGATAAAAGTCAATAAAAAGAGAATTATTTATTAAAAAGATCTAATGTTACAAGAACAGTACACAGAACTATTATCTGACTGTGCCTTCCACATGATATATACCATTATATATAGTATATATACAGATTGTATACAATATATTTAACGGTTTGACATGGAGTCCACAGTACCTTTTTTTGGATATGCAAAACATTCGCTTTCATGAAATTTTAATTATGAAGAGTGTTTATTCATTCATGGTTCAATTGACATTATACAAAAATACAGTCTCTTTAATGATTTAAGACTGTGCGGTTATTATCCCATCCAAGAAAAAGTTCACGCAGTACTGCAGCTGAAAAATAATGTACCTTGATAAGGAATGTTGGTCTGTTTTCTACAAAGTAACAAGTATGTAATACAGAAGTACATAAACATTTAAAACCTGTTTTTTATAGGTTTATGGTGCAAAATACATATTCTGTGCAGGTTGAGTAAAAACATCCCTTATCTCTGATTCCTGTAAGAATACATCAGACATTCTACTTGTAAGTATCCTATCAGATGTGTACCATCCATCAACTGGTTGAAAATATTGGCTAATTTTAATTTGCCATAAATAAATATTGGGCTTCATTTTGTAAGAGTTTCCATAATAACTTAATTCTTAAAGTCCTACCCTAAATCTAGCATAAAACATAATGGAAAATAAAGAAAATGATTTGATTAATCAAGTATGGAGTAATAATTATTGCCCATTCTTTTATATTCTTGCTGCATCTTTTTTTCCGGGTGCACAGTTTGTTCCTGCAAGCTACACCATACTCGTGAGAATTATAGTTTTACTTGCTAAACTGTTTGCATCCCTTTATTTGCAAAATCTGGCCTATCCCACTCCAACGGGGTGCTCAAAGAAGGTCACTTGGTTGTTATAATTCACAAGCTTCAATATTCACCAACTGTAGTAATTTACTATAATAATCTGTTAACTAAGATAGTCTTTTAAATCACTTCTTGTTTGTTAAGGGGTGTCTTGGATATAATTCCTTCCAAAGAGAATGAGTAACCAACTTAAATAATTGTGCTGTGGCTCTGAAACCAATCTTTTAGGATGTTCAGAACATCAATCCCGATATATCCTGATTCTGTAAGGATTACCCTCTGGAGCCAGCAGTGTGAGCTTATTAATGCTTCATTTTGCTTGCTGTTAAGGATGTACAAACAACGAACAGGCTTAGATTTTATTGAAGAAAAGAAACTCCTCCTCCCCCCCATTTTAACATCATCTGTAAAACTAGTTTCTCCAAGCTCTCTCTCTCTCTCTCTGTCTCTCTCTCTCAATCTCTCTCTCTTTTTGGCATTTGACTTTGCAATAACTATCCTTTCAGGCATCTTCTTGGGTATTAGGTGAACTGTGGCATATTCTTCTGTTGAAACCTCTACATGATATTATCAAGTAGAAAACTTTCACTACAATTTCCAGCTATCTAGGGTCACTTTGGTTCAAGATGACTCCCCAAAATAGCAAATGGAGATGATTTCCCAAGCAGTGTATAGCTAGTTAGACTAACTGAGCCCCTGTACTGAGGCCATATTTCCACAGCTTAATTACTATCAATTTATTCAAGAGATCCTTTTTGTTTTATTTTTTTACATTTATTTTTGAAAGACAGATTGAGACAGAGCATGAATAGAGGAGGGGCAGAGAGAGAAAGAGACACAGAATCTGAAGCAGGCTCCAACCTCTGAGCTAGCGGTCTGCACAGTGGCCAACACGGGGCTCCAACCCACAAAATGTGAGATCATGACCTGAGCCGAAGTTGGATGCTCAACTAACTGAGCCACCCAGGTGCCCCAAGAGGTCCTTTTTATTTTAGTGGTTGCTAATATTTTATAAGTGGTATGTGATGCATGGAAGAATTTAAAAATCAAAATTTATTTGTTATGCTTGAATCATTTTAATCCACAGACTGTTGCAAAATTATTTGCTCAACAAATTTTCATTGTCCTTAAAATTGTGGCAATTAGAAGAAAACCTTGGACCTAATTCAACATCTATTTTATTAATAGATGGGGAAATGGGAAATTTCCATCTTGTATTCATCTTTTTTTCAAGTTAGCATGTTTGGCAGCATATTAGTGTCTGCAGTTTTTAGTGACCATATTTTTATGTGTGAATTTAATCTTTTTAAATTTAGAATAAACACTGTATTCGCAACTAGATAACATATAGCACTTAAATTCATTTGGACTCACTTTCAATTTGCCTTGCACTAATGTAAATGGTTTATTCCCTACTCTAATAACTTGCTTTAGGGATGCATACAGAATAGCATATTGAAAAAATTTGCTATTTTTGCTATGCAGTAACTAATGTCTTTGAGAAAATTTTTGTGTAATGGATCACACAACTGAATTATTTTTTTTTCATATCTTCTACCAGTTTGTCAATTGGGATAGTTAGCCAAAGGGAAAATGAGAAACAGTAGATTTGTGTTTGAAGCATATCTCCTAGAGACCACTTAATGAACAAATGGATGACACATTCAAGGTTATCAGATATAAAATAAAATTCCAACATATTAAAAAAGTAAAGAATACATTTGACAGAAATTACCTTTGTTTACAAAAAAAATCATTAAATACAATCTGCATATTTTTATTTGACCAAGAACTGTCCTCTCCGTTAACAAAATCAAAGAGAAACCTGATGGATAACTAATATTACCCCCAACCTCTTGTGAGCGCACCATGAGCAGTCCCAAGTTCTTAAAGCGTACCTCAGGGTCCTGGGTCTCCACTTGCACTACACTCTCTTCACTGCTATTTTCACGCTAAAGCAAAGCAAAGCAAATTAAGTCTGCAGTTTTCACCAAGAGGTTGAGGGAATCATCAATGCCAAGAGTAATGTTACCGATGATGAAGATGGGGAGAGTGTGTGGAGGGTCGACTGAGCACTAGTGATTTTCCCACCTGTAAAAATAGAGAAGCACTAAATGGAGCAAATTATTTTGGTTTTGCTTGAGCTAGGAAAGAATTGTTTTCAGGTATGTGAGATGAGTGAATGAAACTTAGGTTTGTTTCTGATGAGAGTTTTCTTACAAAATAAGACATTGTATGGGACTCCCAAAAATTAAATAGAAGGTAGAATTATATATGGAATACAGTGTTAAAAGGCTATGTCAAATATAAAAAAATACATCTAATTAGGAAATATAGTGTACTTTCCACAAATGATGCACTGCTTATAAACATCACAAATTCCAGGTATAAATTATAAAATAATTTCTATAGTACATTGTTCAGAGAAGGGAGCAAGAACAATTAGCAAAAGTTTGTGGCAATAAGAATTCATAATTCAATGACTTCAGTCAATTTTTGAATTATTTAATTTATTGTACTTATGGGTTCTTCATTGATTTAATTATTTAAGTTGAGTAGCCTTAAATTTTAGATTTTCATATATAACTTGGCAAAGGAGAGCTATCTTTCATCACTCTTCCCAATACCCAGTAGAAATTCTTCCTTCTTCAAAATATTGTATGCAGTTAATGTATGACTAAAATACTGTATGCAGTTAATGTATTACGGTGGTTGTTTGATTAATCTACTGATCTGAATTGATTAGCTTAAAGTAGTTTAGATAACGCTACATAACTAAGCTCCACACAAACTAAGTCTACCCTTAGACCTAACTTCACTGATGGTTCCTCAAGCTGTAAGTTTGAAGTATGATCATCAATATTTAATTAATATTTAGTGATATTTAATGAATGCTTTCTATATGCAATGTGCTGTACTGAGCCCTTTATACATATTAGCTTACTCACTCCTCACAACCTATCTATTCAGTGAGTACTGTTTTTATCCTCCTGTTGCAGATGAGGGAACTGAAGCTTAGATAATAGAACTTGCTTAAAGTCGTTGAGCTGGGATTAGTAGAAACAGATGCTCTTATGTATCGTCTCTCTTAAAATAATGACTGGCCTTGACCTTGATTAAGGCCTTAATGATAGATTAATAATAATATAAATATACCATCCAATTTTTGGGATCATCCTTCTGTCAAGTTATCTTCTCTGGTCAGAATTGAGTGTTAATGGAATCTGGTTAAATTTTACTTATGGAAATAGTGTCTAATTTTCCCCAGTTGTTTACTTAAGAGCTGAAGAATCATTTGTTTAGTAACTAACACACACACACACACACACACACACACACACACAGCAGCAGCAGCAGCAGCAGGAACAAATCTTTACTTTGAAAATTTTTACAGCTAAGGCACTAATGAAACTATTAATCAACATACTGGAGAATGTTACATGTATTTCAACTTGTACAAAAGAGATTATTCTGAAGTGCATGACTACATGTGAGTTATAAGAAAGGCACGATGACAAAGTTTCACTGAAGTGGTATGCATGCTTAATAATAAAAGCTGTGAAAACATCTTTTGTGTTTTTTTGAGAGTGGCTGAGTCCTTGTCAAATCAACTAACGTGACACTTTTACAAAAACGTCTCACTTTCAGAATGCTAAGTAAGGACTATAAAAGGAAAAACATTATTTTGGTATCGCAAATCAAAACAAAACACAAACAACAACAGTGGGCTAAGTTTTAGTCCCAACTGTAAAACCAATAGCTATTTCACTTGAGCAAGTTCATGAACTTCTTAGGGCTTTTGATTTTTGGAAAAAGATGAGAAGTGAGCCAATTGTTGTTTATTTTCTATGGGTCTGAAATAGACAATATTATGAGTTTTCACTTTATTAAAACTCAGAAATGTGTTGTACTAGTCGTGTTGGTTTAATTAAAGCATAAAAGCTGACAGTTTATTTTTCATGGAATAGAAGTTACAGTACAATGGGAGAATCAAGGTCTTTAATAATCACTCCCAAACTTGGAACTGATATTGTCCAGATGACACTTTACAATCTTAGTGTTTTAGAGTTGAAAGGAATCGTGGAGGAGTTAGAGAATAATAAAATACTTAGTATTTTACTAAAAATGGTAAGATAATATATGGAAAATACCTAGCATAATGCCGAGAACATGATCAAGGGTCAGTAAATGCTTATTTTTAGAAATTTGAGACTTATGAAGCAAATAAAGAAGAAAGTTGTCATCTTTTTCTCTTTCTGGGAATAATCTGTCAAAGTGCTCTTTAATATTTAGACCCACACATGAACAGTTCAATTATGAACTAATCAATGTGGAGACATTATTACCTTTCTTGTTCTTGAAAATATGAATTTATAAATGAATCATATTGTATTAAGTTTTTGTGTGACCACAATGTATTTAAATTCTTAGGTCTCTTCACCTGATTTTCTAAAAAGTGTCAAATTTCCTGTATCTTATGATTTTATTTTTAACTTTTCATTTTGACATAATTTTAGATATATCAACATGTTATAAAAAGAATTCATCCAGATTCTTTAAATGTTGTTTCATCATTGTCACTTTATTATTCTGTCTATAAGTAAATACATTTTTCTGAACCATTTGAAAGTAAGTTGCAGATATGATGTACATTTACGCCTAAATACTTTAATGCATATATCTTAAAAATATGACCTTTTCTTAGATAGCCATGCAGAATTTTTTAAAAGAGAAATTTAATATATATATATTATGTAATCTATAGACATTATTCAAGTTTTATCAATAGTCCCAATAATATCCTTTATCTCATCTTGTATTTTTAAATGTTTATTATTGAGAGAGAGATAGAGAGAGAGAGCAGATGGGACGGGACAGAGACAGAGGGAGAGAGAGATTCCTAGGCAGGCTCCATAATCAGCACAGAGCCCAGCATGGAACTGGATCTCACAAGATGTGAGCCAAAATCAAGAGTCAAACATTTAACCAATTGAGCCACCCAGGCACCCCTCATCTTGTATTTTTATGTACGAATTTACTTATCAAATATTATGTCAATAGCTTTTGCTCAAAGTTTCAATCTAATTGTTTTTTTCCCTATATTTGCCTTCTACCTCATTTTCTGGCATCAAAAATTTCATATACAATGCCTCTGGTCTTAATTCAATTGATAAATATGTTGAATACAATAAAGCCACATACAGAGTCCTACAGGATATCACTGGATACCTCCCTTTAGGGACAATTCTGCTTGAGAATGATAACTCAATAAATAGTGTTCATAATAAAGGCACATTAAACATTTTTATTCAAGTGTTTAATGAAAATTGCCCAATATTTTCTCAATGTGAGATTTGCATACTTTATTGAATCTTTGGTCTCCTTTTTTGACTATATCAGTGAAATGGTTACTCATTACCAAGTGTGTAAAGCTTTTTGTCCTTTAATTCCTTTGCAGATGTAACAATGATGGTAGTGGTAAAGATTTGTGGCCTTGGAGACAAGCATACCTGGGTCCAAATCCTGGTTCCTCCACTTAGATCTTAGGCAAGTTACTTAAAAAATCTCTGTAAAATATGAATAATGGCCATCTACTTTATATAATTGTTACTAAGACTGAATAAGAAGATGTATTTAAAGCACTTCAATCATGCCTAACACATAATAAAGGCTCAGTAAGAGCTGGAAATTATTAATATTGCTAATAACAATGAGGCACAAATAAATTCTGGAAATCTAATATACAGTTAATAATACTGTAGTACATACTTGAAAGTTGCTAAGGGAGTAAATTTTAAATGTTCTCACTACAAAAAGAAGTGGCAGTTATATGATATGATGTAGGTATTAGCTAATGCTATGGTGGTAATAATTTTGCAATGTACAAGTGTATCAAATCAACAAGTTGTATACTTTAAACCTACAAAATGTTATGTATCAATTATATCTCAATAAAGCTGGAAAACAAACAAAAATAATACACAATATAATTTACAACTTATTTTGAAATCAATAAACATGGTCAAAGTTTAAGTTTAAGAAGAATTTCATTTGAATGTTCCTATACTTCATTCTCCATTATCTAATGATAAGGCGACCTAGATTAAAACAAAATGGATGTTAAAATAGTTCAAAAGCAGTTTAAAAGCAACATTGCAGGGGCACCTGGGTGACTCAGTTGGTTAAATGTCAGATTTCGTCTCAGGTCATAATCTCATGGTTTCCGAGTTAGAGCCCTGTGTTGGGCTCTGTGCTGATCTGTGCTGACAGCTTGGAGCCAGGAGCCTGCTTCGGATTCCGTGTCTCCCTCTCTGCCCTTCCCCTGCTCATGCTCATCTCATGCTCAATGCTCATGCTCTGTCCCTCTCTCTCAAGAATAAATAAACACTAAAAAATATTGCAAAGCTGAAATGGCCAACAAGGTGCTGCTTGAGACTATGATAGGCCAGGAAATTTCACAAATAATTCTAATGAAAATACCAGCCCCTTTCTAGATGTGTAGAAATTCTGCAATTATGGACATACTGCCATAGTTTGTATTAGTTGGAAGATGGTATGGAAATCAGAATGAGAAGACCATTCGTTTCAACCATGCAACTCATCATATTAATTTTGATGAGGCTTACACTATTTAAGATTGCTGGCGGTCATCAAATTAAAGCTATTATGTCAAAACATACCTGAATAGGATGGTACCCTGATTTGAGAACTAGCTGTTCCATCCCCTCCTTCACTGTATGCTCGAACTTCAATAATATAGACTCCAGCATCGGGGAGTGGTATTACTGCTTGAGGTTTCTGTGTTTCAATAACTTGACTGTTGCTGTGCCCCTCTTGCCTATAAAAAACCTGGAAATAAGAGCAGAGCTTTAAACATTTGATATTCAATTGAGGATTCCAAATGTTTATTGACTGATTACTGTATGTCACATTTTGAGCTGAGGGAGCTCACATCTTTGGCAGATATGTAAGCAAATATAATGCATGTGCTATGTGTACAAAAGATGCTATGAAAACACAGAAGAGAGAATTTCATTGTCTGTGGGTTAGGAAATACATTTTAGAGGAGATGATGCCTGAACTAAGTCTCTGAAGATGAGTAGAGTTCACCAGTTGGAGAAAGGGATGAGAATTCTAGGAAAATATAAGAGAAGATTAAAAAGTACACCTAAGCATTACAAAATCATAGCATTAGATATGGAAGACAGAAGACCTACGAGGATTGTGGTATTTGAGACTAGAACAGTAGGTAGTAAGGGGGCTAATCACTAAAACTGTTTTATTCTTGGTTATTGAAATGACTAGTATCTTGAGTGAGTACTCACAGCTGTCTTCTTCAATTGAAAGGACTAAAGTGGGGGTGTCTGGGTGGCTCAGTCGGTTAAGTGTCCGACTTCATCTCAGGTCATGATCTTGTGGTCTGTGAGTTTGAGTCCCATGTCAGGATCTGTGCTGATCACTCAGGGCCTGGAGCCTGCCTCAAATTCTATGTCTCCCTTTCTCTCTGTCCCTTCCCAATTCACATTTTGTTTCTCTCTCTCTCTCTCTCTCTCTCTCTCTGTGTCTCTCAAAAATAAACATTAATTTTTTTAATTTCAAGAAAGGACCAAAGTGATGATTTCTTAATACATCAATAATAAATCCTTAAAGATGTAGGAAATAGCTGAAAGTTAAATTTTTAGTGTTTTTATTTTTACTTTTATTGTCATTTGCTTTTCTGTGAACTGACATTTGGATATTTTGGCTGGTAAAGGCAAAGCTTTTTTTGACACCTGTCTGTGGTACTAGAACAGAACATGTGTGTATTCATGGCAGTTTCAGAATTACAAATTAGGACATAGAATTATCCCATGTTTACCTATTAGAATGCAAAGAACATAGGAGTTATGCAATTTATACAAGATCAGGTGGCTAGTTAGGGAAGAAATTGCATTGGAGGTTTAGAGTTCTGATGATCAGTTTAGAACTGCTTCAGAGCTATATTATATTGTTTCTACGTATAGATCTCAATTCAAAACAATCTCCTACAAACAAAACAAAACAAAACCAAACAAAACACAATCTCCATATTCCTGTATGGGTGAATTTGGGCAAGATACTAATCTTTCTAAACCTCAAGTGCCTCTAGTATATAATAAAGATAATAATTTTTCATTCATGGTTTTGTTAGGAGAATGAAATGGGAGAATGCATGTAAAATACCCACCATAGGAATTGGTGCATGGTAAGCTTAATAAGAGAAAGCTACATCTGTAGCCACTATTGTTCATTGTCAGTGGTCAGTATTTCAATTGCATCACAAAACGTGGACTGCCTTAGGAAGTTAGGTAAAAATTTACACTTTATTCCTTATAAAAATATGTTTTGAGCTTGAACTAATGTACATAGAGGAGAATAAACTTTAGTAGAGCAACACTGTTATATATTGAAGTCTACCTGCATTTGATCTTCCCCTTTGCCTTCTGGTAAGGTATGGTCCCTCAGTTTCATTTCCTTTTTCTTTCACAGATTGAAATTTATTTCAAAGTCTCAGGAGATAGATAACTTCTCTTGAAAAGTATATAACCTATGCAATAATTGTATGTACTGAAATACAGAGAAGGAAGTGATAGCCTCAGTGTAGCTAGGAATGATAAGTATCATCAAATATTTATCGGGCATATCATGTGGGCCAGGAATACTGCTATATATTGGAGAATCAAAAGAGAACAAGACCACATCGTTTCTGCTCTAATGGCACTTAAAGTATAACAGTGGAGGTGATATCAGTGCAATGAAGTATGAGATATACTGCAATATGAACTGTATTTAGTGATACAGCAATGGGTACCTGGTCAAGATTTGAGGACTCAGACACATTTCTCAGGGCATGCCCATAGCAGTTTCTTTCGCCTTAAAAAATGATAATTGTATCAGAATTTATGCTTCTCATTTTGACTGTAGCAGTATAATGAATTAGAATTCTGATCATCCACATGAGGTAATTAGAAAGCAAATTTATGGCAATAGGAAAGTATGTAAATTGGTTGGGATTGGCAGGGGAGTGACTATTTTAGAGGACATTGTTATTATGGTTCAATAAATTACAATTCTTATGACAAAGAAAAATGCAGCTAGAAATGCATATCTAACGTTGCTGTAAAATCCAGAGTTGAAGAAAAATTTGTGGATCAGTTGAGATTTAGAAACAATAGCTAAAGCAGGAAAAATATCAGTTAATGGCAGCAAAAGGAGTTTGAAATTAAATATGGCTTTTACCAATACATCCAGGGAGATATAATGTTATAAGTCAGTAAGTGGGTATACTAAGTGAAAGGATACATTAAATTAATGGTTAGTCTTAGGTACTTTAGAGAATCTTGGCTCGTTAAAATTCTGATTTAGAAAAGATGAATTAGAATGAGAAATATGAGAAGGTTAAGGAGTTATCAAGACATGTCAGAAATAGTTATTGACAATAAGGAGGCCAGGGAATACTTTGTGAATCTGGACATTTACAGAATGGCAGTTGTCATAACAGCTATCTTTAAGCGTAAAGGAAATTGTATTTTCAAGACTATTCTCAAATTCTCCTTAACCAAAGCTGGGAGGAGTGAGTTATCCAAAGAGGCAATTCTAAACAAAAAATAAATTAATGCAGTACTGCTATTCTGAAAGGCATAATCTGGAAATGGCTAGTCTCTATGTCTGATGCTAACAGAATAATGGCATGAGCATGCTTAAAGACATAACAATAAATTTTTGCTGGTTTTTACTATAAATGCTCCCTGAGAAAAATGGATCCTGTTAAAACAAAGACCCAATCAGCAGCTGAAATCTTGGGAATAGTCAATAGGGACCGCTGCTCCTCATAATAAAGGGCAAGGAACCCGAAACCCCAGTGGAAAGTGGAAGTTGGGGAGAAATCAGCAAGATGATATAAGCAAGATGATAAGAAGTTGGGAAGCACAAGCACCAGTAAGAAGCTACTGAATGGAGGATGGCCAAATGCACTTTTAAGAACAGGACTTCCTATTGACAATTTTTAGATACTTGCTTCTAAGGTGTGTTTTTCACTCTGCCTGCTCCTGCCAACATTTAAGTCTGCTTTGTACATGCATATATTTAATAATATATAAGCCATTTCTGTTTTCATTTAAAAAATATTTTATAATGAAAAATTTCAAGCATAATCACATGTAAGACAATGGTACAAGCCATTATATATAAGTCTTTTTCAATTTGGGGTATCACAAGAAAGAGGCTGAGTCCATACAAGGGGAGAAAATGAGATGAAGGAACAGCTGAAAGATACAGGACATCAATGAAACTAGAATGCTCATAGAGATTGAGTCCCTTGAGAAGCTGGATAAATATAGAGGTGGGCTTCAGAATTCTATAGCAGGTGGAATAAAATATCAATTGAGGTGTACATATATCTCAGGAGTCTGGAAGGCCCTTTATATAAGTTAAATAAGTAAACATAAACTTCTGTCTATATTGATGGATCACATAAAACCCGGTAAACTTTGAGCCTGATTTTCCCTTAGTGTCCTTGGCTCTGTAAGTAGGCAGAAAGTAGTGGGTGAGGTGGGGGAAATGTATGAAAAGTAGTTGTATATCTAAGAAAGGCTATTTCTTAGATGTAGACTAGAAAAACAAGACCTTACTTTTTGTGGTATGTAGCCTGAGGTACTTGTCCTGAATTCCTTCTGAACTGCTTGCGTTATTTTCTGAGTGGATACGTTTCTCTTGATGGGGAAGGCAAATATTTGCACAACTGAATGTGTAGCTCCTGGGCATTTAATAATTATTTTACCTTTCACTTGAGCTTAAATATATTTGAGAAGAATAAGGTAGAGATAAGATGGTTGTTTTCTTTTATAACCTTGGTAAATGTCTACAGAATATGAAGAAAACATTCCTCCATTCTCAAGATTATTAAGGAGAATTATGGCTGAATATGCTTTAGTCCACATCTTTGGAATTGGTCTTAATATTTCTTTAGGAGTGCCAGCAATAGCTGTGCCCAAATTAGTAAGGACTCTAGATATAGACCCTACACTAGGAGGAATTACAAAAATGAAATTTTTTTTCTTTGAAAAGCATTTGGGGAAAATACTTTAAATTAGAAAATATTTATTTTATGTTTTTCCTGATCATTTTCCTAATCATTTATAAATAATATATTAATAATATAGGTGGCTGTTTCTAAACTGGGAATGTAAAGAAAAGGAAAGGAAAGAAAAGAAAAATAATTGACTTGAAAAAGTCATAAATATACAAAGTCCAAATTTGTTTCAACTTTTTAAATGGAGAGTTATTTTACTTGAGCAACAATAGTTTGTAGTAGCCAAATCTGAAATTCCCCAGTTTCGTCTGGTCTTCAAGCTTCTATTTCTCTTAATGTCTTGAAACCATTTCTATCAAACCTGGGCTTGTTAAACAAATTCTCAGGAAGTTCAGGATCTCTTAGATGATCTTAAAAAGCAGAAAGAAATTTCACAGCCCAATAATACTCAATATTTATCTGAATGTATATAATTTTAGTGTGTCACCTCTGACACAATGATATGACTTGATTATATCCTGCCTCCACTATATTCTTGGTCACATTTGAAGTTCCCAATAAGATTTACCTGAGAAGACATCTTTTTTCCTCTTAACACCCTGCACAAAATTTCTCATATCATTCTCTGTTAATATATTAGGTTTACATATATTGACACTTCAATCTCTAAATTAAATATGGAAGTAAGATCCATGCTTCTTAGAATATGGATTCATCAAATTCCACTATTTTAGCTTATTATTATTATCTTATTGGGGTTTGGTTTCAAAGAATGAGATGAATCCTGATATAGTATCCTAACTCTAAGAAAAATAAGTTGAGTGTATTATTTATGAGTCGAGTCTGGAGAAAAAATTTATTTTCTCTATTTTTATCATCTTTCAATCATTTTCACAATCTGGAAAATTTTGAAATAAAAACTTTTCTGAGTTCATCTACTTTACAATGGATATAATACAAAAGGTGGAATATGCAATCCTTGCATTTTATTTATTTATTTTTATTGTTATTGTAATTTTATTTTTTTACCTATTTTCTTGTCAAAAGGATCTTTAACATTCTGAGAGGTATATTAAGTTTCCAATTCCTTTCAGATAAGTTACTTTCTTTGTATTTTTAACAAGTTTTTCTTCATGGTTATTGCATCTTTTCAGTGAGCTGTTCATAGTTTAACATAAAATAGTCCTTTTATTTATCAAATATTTTTGGCCTTAAATCTACTTTATGCTGCACTGCCATACATGCTTTAATTTTGTTATATCACCTTGCATATTTATTTTTATGATTTTCAACCTTTCTCTACCATTTGTTTTAGAGTTGTCTCTAAATCATACCTAAGTATGGTTTTTTATCCAATTTGAAAATCTCCATCCTTTACGAGAGAATTATATATATTAATAAATACCTTCTTAATAAACATCACAAAATAATATTAAAATTGCTACTCATTATAAATATCATAACAAATATTACAACTAATGACATACTTGTCAATATTTCCACTGCCCAGTTTGTTTTCTATTGACTATGCTTTTTTGTCTTCTCATACTCACCTTTGTCCTACCAGAATTTTTGACTTATTAATGTTCTATTTTATTCCCTTTCTGCAATTTGAAAGTTACAGAGCCTGTTTATAATATTCAGTGACATTCTTACACTTTTGTCCCACATATTTATATTTTTCAAACAAAACAACAATAAATTGTATCTGTATTCTCTTGATGTACTAGGGGATAACCTTGGCCTTCTCTAACTTTTCTTGACCCTTCATATGATATAATTATCCAATAATTTGGTTGCAAATTAACTTATTTGTATTGTGGATGGCACTTACTGAACAGCTGAAAGTTTTACTGGAATTCGCTCACTAACATTTCTTGTATTCCATATCTTCCTCTTTCTGCTCTATATGCTTGATGTTCTGTGAACTGCTTGAAGACTTATGCCTAAAAATGGTTTTTTTACATAGTTTATTGTGAAGTTGGTTTCCATATAACACTCAGTGCTCATCCCAACAAGTGGTTTCCTTCATGCCCATCACTGATTTTCCCATCTCTCTTACCCCCATCAACCCTCAATTTGTTCTCAGTATTTAAGAGTCTCTCATGGATTGCCTCCCTCCTTCTCCTTAACGGTTTTTCCCCTTCCCCTTCCCCATGGTCCTCTGTTAAGTTTTTCCTGTTCCACCTATGAGTGAAAACATGTGGTATCTGTCCTTCTCTGCCGTACTTATTTCACTTAGCATAACACCATCAAGTTACATCCACGTTGCTACAAATGGCCAGATTTCATTCTTTCTCATTGCCCTATAATATTCCATTTTATGTATAAACTACATCTTGATCTATTCATTAGTTCAGGGACATTTAAGCTGTTTCCTTGATTTGGCTATTGTTGAAAGTGCTGCTATGAACATTGGGGTACATGTACCCCTATGCATCAGTACTTCTGTATCCTATGGGTAAATTCCTAGTAGGGCAATTGCTGCATCATAGGGGAGTTCTATGGTTAATTTTTTGAAGAACCTCAACAGTCTTTTCCAGAGCAGCTGTATCAGTTTACACTTCCACCAACAGGGTAGGTGGGTGCCTGTTTCTCCACATCCTCGCCAGCATCTATATTCTTCTGACTTGTTCGTTTTAGCCACTCTGACAGGCATGAGGTGGTATCTCAGTGTGGTTTTGATTTGTATTTTCTTGATGATGAGTGATGCTGAGCATCATTTCATGGATCTGTTGGCCATCTGAATGTCCTCTTTGGAGAAGTGCCTGTTCATATCTTCTGCCCATTTCTTCACTGGATTTTTCCATTCCCTCAGTTGCCAATTAGTTTTGTTGATTGTTTCCTTTGCAGTGCATAAGACTTTTATCTTGATGAGACCCCAATAGTTCATTTTTGCTCTTGATTCCCTTGCCTTTGGAGATGTGTTGAGAAAGAAATTGCTGCAGCTGAGGTCAAGGAGGCTCTTTCCTGCTTTCTCCTCTAGGGTTTTGATGGATTCTTGTCTCACATTCAGGTCCTTCATCCATTTTGAGTTTATTTTTGTGTATGGTGTAAGAAAGTGCTGATGCAAAGGGGCACATGTACTTCAATGTTTATAGCAGCACATTCAACAATAGCCAAATTTTGGAAACAGCTTAAATGTCCCTGACCTGATGAATGGATCAAGAAGATGTGATTTATATATATAATGGAATACTTACATATCAATGAGAAAGAATGAAATCTGGCCATTTGTAGCATCATGGATGGAACTTGAGGGTGTTATGTTAAGTGAAATAAGTCAGGCAAAGAAGGACAGATACCACATGTTTTCACTTATATGTGGAACAGGAGAAACTTAACAGAGGACCATGGGGAAGGAGAAGGGGAAAACAGTTAAAGAAAGGGAGAGAGGCAAACCATAAGAGACTCTTAAATACTGAGAACAAACTGAAGGCTGATGCGGGTAGGGGAGAGGAAAAAAGGGGTGATGGGCATGAAGGAGGCCACTTGTTGGGATGAGCACTGGGTGTTATATAGAAACCAACTTGACAAAAAACTATAGAAGAAAAAAAACCAATGACAACAATAAGAAACTGGTCTAGTTTTATTCTTTTGCATGTTACTGTCCAGTTCTCCCAGCACCATCTATTAAAGAGGGTGTCTTTTTACATTGGATACCCTTTCCTACTTTGTCATAGATTAATTGGCCATACATTTGTGGGTCTAATTCTGGGTTCTCTATTCTATTCTATCGGACTATGTTTCCAATTTTGTGCCAATACCATGCTGTCTTGTTGATGACAGCTTTGTATGGCATTGTGATGCCTCCCATTTTGGTAGCCCTGTGCAACTGTGGTATCCCTGCATCTGTATTCATCAAGGCTGGGAGTTCTCTTTTATTGCTGACTCTCTGTCTGGTTTGAGACTTAATGTGATGCTGGCTTAGTAAAATGAGTCCAGAAGTTTTCCTTCCATTTCTATTTTTTGAGGGAGCTTAAGAAGAATAGGTATTAACTCTGATTGTAATGTCTGGTAGAATTCCCCAAGGAAGCCATGTGGACCAGGGCTCTAATTTGCTAGGATATTTTTGATAACTGATTGAATTTCTTCACTAATTGTGGGGCTGTTCAGATTTTCTGTGTCTTCCTGTTTTAGTTTTGGTAGTGTGTGTGTGTTCAGAAAGTCTTCCATTTCTTCTAGATTGTCCAGTTTGTAGGCAAATAATTTTTCATAATTGCTTGTGTTTCTGAGGGATCGGTTGTAATAAATGCATTTTCATTTGTGATTTTGTCTATTTGGGTGCTCTCTCTTTTCTTTTTGAGAAGCCTGGCTAGAGGTTTGTCAATTTTGTTTATTTTTTCAAAAAACCAACTTTTGGTTTCATTGATCTGTTCACCTGTTGTTGTTGTTTTTTTTTAAAAATTCTATATTGCTTATTTCTACCCTGATCTTTATATTTCTCTTCTGTTGCTGGTTTTGGGTGTTCTTGCTATTCTGCTTCTATGTCCTTTAGCTGTGATGTTAGATATTGTATGTACATTTTTTCTAGTTTCATGAAATGGGCATGGATTGCAATTACTTTCCTCTTAGGACTGCCTTTGCCGCATCCCGAAGAGTTTGGATTGTTGTATTTTTATTTTCATTTGTTTCCATATATTTTAAATTTCTTCTCTAATTGCCTGATTGGGCCGTTAATTCTTTCTTAGGGTGTCCTAAGACCCCCATCACGTGGAAAAATCTCAACTGTCAAGGCATGTTTCTGGATGTTTTCCAGACTTTTTCCTGTGATTGATTTCATGTTTCATAGCATCATGATCTGAAAGTGTGCTTGGTATGATCTCAAAACTTTTATATTTATTGAAGCCTTTACAACCCAGTATGTGATCTTTCTTGGAAAATGTACCATGTGCACTTGAGAAGAAAGTGAATACCATTGCTTCATGATGTAGAGTTCTAAATATATCTGTCAGATCCATCTGGTCCAATGTGTCATTCAGGTCCATTGTTTTCTTTAGTGATTTTCTGTCTATCCATTTCTGTAAGTGGAATATTAAAGTCCCCTGCAATTAGCACATTCTTATCAATAAGATTATTTCTGTTTGTGATGGATTGTTTTATGTATTTTGGTGCTCCCAAATTGGAGTGTAGGCGTTTATAATTATTAGCTCTTCCTGATAGATAGACCATGTAATTATTAACAATGCCCTTCTTCATCTCTTGTTACTGCCTTAACTTTAAAGTCCAGTTTATCTGACATAAGTATGGCTACTCCAGCTTGTTTTTGACTTCCAGTAGCATGATAGATATTTCTCCATCCCCTCACTTTCAATCTGAAGGTGTCTTCAAGTCTAAAATGAGTCTCTTGTAGACACCAAATAAATGGATCTTGTTTTTTTATCCATTCTGATGCCCTATGTCTTTTGACTGGAGCATTTAATCCATTTATGTTCAGTGTTATTATTGAAAAATATAGGTTTAGGGTCATTGTGTTCTCTGTAGGATTCATGCTTGTAGTGGGGTATCTGGTACCTTGTGGTCCTTGCATCATTTCCTTCATGGAGTCCCTCTTAGGACTTCTTTTAGGGCTGGTTTAGTGGTGATGAATTCCTTCCATTTTTGTTTGTTTGGGAAAACCTTTATCTCTCCTTCTATTCTGAATGACAGGCTTGCTGAATAAAGTACTCTTGGTTGCATATTTTTCCTGTTCATCACATTGAAGATTTCTGCCATTCCTTTCTGGCCTGCCAAGTTTCAGTAAATAGGTCTGCAACCACTCTGATATGTCTCCCTTTGTATGTTAGGGCCCTTTTATCCCTTGCTTCTTTCAGAATTCTGTCTTTATCCTTATATTTTGCCAGTTTCACTATGATATGTCATGCAGAAGAGTGATTCATGTTACATCTGATGGGAGAGTTTTCTATGCCTCTTGGATTTCAATGTCTGTTTCCTTCCCCAGATTGGGAGAGTTCCTAGCTATAATTTGTTCAAGTACCTTTTCAGCTCCTTTTTCTCTCTCTTCTTCTTCTTCTGGAATTCCTATGATAGGGATATTGTTCCATTTGATCACATCATTCAGTACTTGAATTCTCCTTTTGTGCTCTTGGATCAATTTTTTTCTCTTTTTCTCGGCTTCCTCTTTTCCTATACTTGTGTCTTCTAATTCATCTATTTTCCTCTCTGCTTTCAATCTGTACAGTGGCCACCTCCTTTTTATTATGTACCTCATTTATAGCATTTTTTAATTCACCACAACTATTTTTAAGGTCCATTATCTTTGTAACAATAGTGTTTCTGGTGTCTTCCATGCCTTTTTCAAGCCAGTGATTAATTTTATGACTACTGTTCTAAATTCTTGGTCAGTTATGTTGCTTATATCTGTTTTGACCAATTCTTTAGCTGTCACTTCTTCCTGGAATTTCTTTAGAGGCGAGTTCTTCTGTTTTGCCATTTTGTCTGGCTTTCTGTCTCTTGTAAGTTTCAAAAGCCTGTTATGTGCTTTGCCCCTGCAAGTCCTACTATATTAAAGGAGGCTCACAGGCTGTCCAGGGCCTGCCCATTCAGGAAGGGTTCTTTTAATGGTGTCCCTTCGTCTCTCTTGTTGAGACTTTAATTATTTTGTTTCTCTACTCATAGTGATATTTGAGACTCTCCACCATGTGTACTTTGGCTTGTTTTTTGAGGTAGCCCTGGAAAGGAAAACAGATAGACAGCAGGGAACAAAAGCATGCAAAGGCACAAACAAATCAAACAAACAAGCAAATGGAAATATAAAGAAAAAGGAAACCAAACCACAAAGAACAAAAGACAAAGAACAGCCTAAAAGCATAAAACCAGAAATCCCATCTACAAATAAAGAGCATGGTAGAGGCAGTACTGATGGATAGAGCATATACAAAAGAGAAATGGCAGGGGTGGGGAGAATGAGAAGTTGAACTTGACCAGGCAGAGAGACTAAAAGGCTTAATTCAGAGAGAGAGAAAGGAGAATATGGCAGGAGGTTAGGGGAAAGAAAAGAATAAAGAAAAAACTGACAATAATGTCATCCAGAGAAAGTATGTAGTCTGATTGTTTCAGAGTGAAAGAAAAGAAGATAACAATGAACATAGAACATACATCAAGAGAATGAGTTATATATGCCTGTTTAAGCAAACCTACAACTAGAATGCCAGGTTTAAAGGACAGGAGAGATAAGAATGAGATAAGGGAGAATATATCTGAATAGCAAGAATTGATCTAGAGTTAATCACGACAATGTCTCAGGGCTGATCTTGGGAGAGGGGTTATTTCAGTATCCAGGCTCCAGTAACAAAGTAGCTACCCAGTGCAGATGCACTTGGTTTGGTGTAGGCAGGTCTTGCCTCCACTGTGGGTCCTGCAGGCCCTGCCTTGGTGGTTGTGGGGAGAAAAATGGCAACCCCAACCCCCCAGTCCCTTCTCAAACCAGGCATTGCAAATCACTTTTTTGTGTCAGATCTTGCTGTGCCGACAGTGCAGCCAAGGTGGGCCAGGTTCTATGTTCCATACCCAGCCTAATTTCCAGATCTTGCTCTCTGAGCATTAATGATACTGCCTGAAAGATAATTCCGCAAGCCAGAGAACTTCCAGTGGGTCATTGAGTAGGGGACTGTTTCTCCTGATGCTGACTGTGACTGGGATCCTTTGTGTACCATCTATCCCTGAGGGAATTTCTGGGACTGGGGCACCAATTAGAGATAGGATCTCTCTCCGAAGGCCCTGTGGTTAGAGATGGGATGATATGATCCTTCTCTGTCCCAGACTGAGTTTTATTTTTCTTTTCTGGGAACCTTTCTAAGATTCTCCAGTCCCTTTTTCTCTTCCTTTGGTCTCTCCACAGAGGCGCTCCCTCCCCTTTGTGCCTCCATGTCCCAGCCCATTTTTATTTTCCCCAGTTCGCGATCACACACAATGAGGCTGTCTACTTATTGGACTCCATCTTTTTCCCTCCCAGATCTTGCAGTTCAAAGACCTTTGGCTTCAGCCCTTTGCTTGAGAGCTGCAGGCAGGAAGTATGGAACTCCCTGTTTCTCCATCATTTTGCCAGTCCTAATCCTTGCATTTTAAATTTAGGCATTGACTCCAAGTTTTCACAGGCTGAAATCTACACACCATGTAAATTTCTAGTGATCTCTTTTGCTTATAAAAGTGAAGTAACTTGGCAAAGATAAAGAGTAAAAATAAATTTACTTCTCTTTTTGATAATACAATTGGTATTTTCTCTTACCTTAATATTTCTCTTACCCTGTTTAGCAGGAAATTCTCTACCTCAAATTACCTTGCGGATAGAGAAGTAGTGTGCTGATGTTTCCTTACTTTAGTTAATCTTTGTGACTGCCATACACTTTTAGGTGGCTCACCATGTACTGGGATTCTTGGTCCAGAGGTTAAGTCATTCTTGATCTGGCAGTAATTTGTGGGGATGTAGGAATCAAAGAGATCATTTTCCTCTGAGTTTCATGCTCGGCCCTTGGCCACTCTACACCTGTGTGAACCTCCCTCCAGGTGCCACAGCCCTTCAGCTGCAGTGCAGATCCTTGCCTAGGCTAGGGGAGTTTTCCTCAAAGTCATACTCACAAAAGGGGGCTACAAGCTTGTATTCTCTGGATTACATCTTTTAGTTTAAATTTGGAGGTATTCTTTTTAAAATTAATTAATTAATTATTTATTTTGAGAAAGAGATAGAGTGTGAATGGGAGAAGGGCAGAGAGAGAGGGAAACACAGAATCTGAAGAAGACCCCAGGCTTTGAGAATTCAGTACAGAGCCCTGTGTGGGCTCAAACCCAGAAACCACGAGATCATGACTTGAGCTGAAATCCGATGCTTAATGGACTGAGACACCCAGGCATCTCTATAGTTTCTCTTTTTTAAATGTTTACTTATGTTTGAGAGCTTGAAAGATTGAGAGAGATTGAGAGAGAGAGAGAGAGAGAGAGAGAGAGAGAGAGAGAGAGAGAGATGGAGACAGAGGATCTGAAGCAGGTCTAAGCTGAGGCAGAGATCCTGATGCCGGGCTTGAACACATGAACCATGAGATCATGATCTGAGCTGAAGTCAGACATTTAACTGACTGAGCCACAGAAGAGCCCCTATACTTGTATGAGGAGGACATTTCAGCCTTAGCCACCTGCCCTGTGAAAACAGGACTTTCCCAGGAGACTCCAGGCTCTGCATTAAGCCTCAGTCATTAGCCTAAAGTCTTTTTTTCCCCTCATGGGGCCCTTTGTGACATTTCTGCCAATAAGTTTCTCATTGGGAATTATCCTGCCTGTAAGAAATTCTAAAAAGATTCAGTTGCAGAAGAACAGGCTTTGAGGTCTCACTCCATTTGTTATCAGCAGACTCCTCTCTTAGGGAGCAGCTCTTTCTACTCAAGGACATAAAAGAGTATAACCATTTCAAGGCAATAAAAGAAAACAATAATCTATCAATGTATACCTACTTATCTTTAACTTATGCACCTAAGATGGAAAAGGTTAGTGATTCTTCACCAGCAAGAAGGTATTCCAGGGTGACTTGTGGTGCCGTCTTCCTTTAGACAGAACAGGCTAGCAATTTTCAAAGATCAGTTCCTTTTGTTTAAACTTGACCTAACCAGATATTCTCCTCCAAAAATTAGAAAAAATAGTAGCTATTGTTAAGTGAGCACATTCTATATGCTATTTTACATACATTTCCTCATTTAATCCTTAAAACAATGCTGCATGATAGATATTATTTTATTTTCATTTTTGGCATTTTGAAGTTAAGACAAGGAGACCCAGAGAAATTAAGCAACTTGCTCAGATTAACACAACTGAGTCTGTCTGACTCAGAAGCCAGTGCTCTTTTCCCACCACACCTAACAAATGGGAAGACCATGCAGAAAAACACATACCTGATATGCACTTATAAGTAATTGCATACTATGCTTCTAGCTGGGTTACATTAATTGATATATTCCTCCATTCTAGAAGCGTGGGGATAAAGTGATGAGAGAGACAGTTTCTGGCTTTAGTCACATCTAGTCTGGTTGGGGAGATGGTCACATATGAAGAGTGGCAGTGACAGAGATAGATGGGGTAATTGTGAGCAAAGAGAAGTATCATCTTGTCTGGGATGCCTGTACCCAACCTCACATGTTCTTCAGGCCATCCGGTACCTTTCCTACTACCTGAGAGGGGCCTAAAGCTGACTGGTTCAATCAAGTGGCCACATGCTTTCACCGACTCTTGCTTGCTTTCTACTTTGCCTCTCCAGTTTGGGAGATTGCTGGCCATAGTTCTAATGATATTAGATTGATTCTTGGAAGGTCTATCACCATTTATGGCTATACTGTTTCCTCTAATCATTTAATAACGTATATTAGCCTTAGAGGAAAAGTTGTAAGGACATGTTTTTGTGGATAAAGGTATAAAAAGAGGAGTGCTAGGAGAAAGGCACAAAAATGGCTCACCCACCCTCCCCCAAAGATCAGATTCAATATCTCTGAGAATTAGGACAGATTTCACTGTGTGTGGCTGAGTAATGAGAGTGTCTGCCATCCATACTAATTACAGTCAGTAAGAAATAATACAATTTGTATCTTAAAATATGTTTAATGGGAATTACTTACCTTAAAAATAGATTCCATTTATAACTTCTTCAGATTTTACTTTCAGAGTTTTAGCGCTTTATATACCAAATACTGTGTTGCCATTTCTGACGATTGAAAAGCCACATTAATGATGATTTTCAGTCTAAATATTATCATTAAAATGCATAAAGTTTCTGATATAAATAATACTCAACTATTGATTCTATATGGAGTTTAAGACAGTCGTAGAATCTGATGAAAAAGGAACTTGAAATGCAGCCAATTCAATACACTGATCATATATGTGTGTGTGTGTAAGTATATATATATTAAAATTAGAGACAAAGTTGTTTTTTTAAAAACAAACTAGAAGTTTTTATATTTCCAGCCCTCTTGCTGTACATTGCAGGATGTCTCTGTGTGAAATGTTATGTCTATTTTGGAGCTTGCTGCCTCTTCATGGACTCTTACCCCAGAGTGTTGACCCTAGCACTTTTTCTTCTTTTTTTTCTGCTGATAGAGTCTTTCCACTCAAATTAAGTTATCCAGTTTTTGTCACCTGCCAGAAAAGTTTGTCTGCTGGGAAAGAATGCCAGGACTCTGCCCAAGTTCTGCTTGTCCTGACACTAGTTCCATCTTCATCCTGTGTTCAGATTGTTGCTGCTTTTCCTACTCCTTCCCTTTCTATATCTTTTGCAGTTGCAACTGATTTTGCCTGCCTCAGCTTCCCCATTGGAGGGAGGCTTGTTTTTTATGTTATGGGTAGAAAATTATTGGGAAAAACAGATATGCTAAGGGGTCTTTTTGTGCCTTATTAATTGCACATCCTCACATAACAGATTTTGAGCGGTGTCTGTACCAGAGTGAAGAAGCACACTGACCTTGTAGCCCATGACTTCAGATTCGTTGGCTAACGGTCTGACAGGTTCCCAGCCCAGAGACAGCTGAGATCCTTGCTGCTCCCACCTGAGATTGCTAGGTGCTTGCCTAGGGGCTGCAAAATAAAAAGTGAGAGTGAACCAACAAGGAGTCTTAAATACATTTCTCCACTTAATCTTTGTATTTCAATCCTTTCTTGTGTTTAGTAGTTGGCTGACACCATAGGCTTTTTTCCAGCTGGAGTCAGATAAGGAGGGTTTTTGCTCCAGGAGTGTCATTTTAATAGCTACTCTACTGAGCTTTTGAACCAGAATCCCTTTATCTTTTTTTTGTGTCAAAATCGCTTGGCCTTGTTTCACAGGAAGATAACCTTTATCTACTGTGAATGCAAAATTTTCTGAGCTAGTTTTGGAATTCAGATCTAAGCATTGAATCAAAACGCCCTTTAACTCTCCTTATTATGTACCTCACATGGCTTTCAGAAATGTTAAGACGTATCCCTTTTGTCTGAAACAAACAAAAAGCCCAGATCACTTACGGGATTTCTTGGTGGTTGCACTCACTTCACTGCTAGGTGGCCCATATCCAGCTCCATTATAAGCCCTCACTGTGAAGTGATATAAAGTATTTCCTTCTAATCCTGTCAGAATGACAGATGACTCATTCCCTCTAGTTTTGACTGTTTCTGCTGCATCTTCTTGTTCCATGTCTTTCCGATAACCAATCTGTCAACAAATTATTATATGACCGATTAATTTTGAAGTTTCTTCTATGCTTGTGATTGTTTGATTTTTTGTTTATGTTTTCTTATACCCCTAAGAAATCACTCTTGTATCATCCCATTAACAGGTACTACTAATGAGGCAAAAATCAGTCTTAGTCATTGCCTGATCTGTGTCTGTGTGCAGGCTCAGCACAGCTGCACTTGCTTGGTAGCATGAAATGCTTGGAAAGAGCCAAAAACTCATCCTGACATTAAATAAAAATCATTCAGAAAAACTGAAGAAGTGTTCTTCTCTCATAAGTTATCAGAACCTTTTACCTTTCAAAGCCATGGAACTTTGAATTATTTGAGAAAGCGACATGAACAATGTTTCCTCCTAGGCTCCACATAAATACAAGCTGTATGGGTTTAATAGAGAAGTGACAGAGAACACTCATGATACCCAGGAGTGGTCTAAATGTAGAGAAATCACATTGCTAAGATCTGGGAGGGAGGCAGAAATGAACCTCTGTGTCAAAGCACAGTTTGTGCATTGAGTTGATCTTTCTTGATTATAGGCTCATGGTGGCCAGTTTTGTACCAAACTTGATCCCTTTGTGAATTTAATTGTCTGGTCTTTGTATATCTAAAACTTAACACTGTTTCAGACCGTAGAGTATAACCATATAGAAGTTAGATAAAAGAGTTTTTATTTCTCTACTTACTTACTATGGTAAAAGTAATGGAAAAGTAGTGCTTTTTCCCCCCAGTTAATTACTGGGGTGAAAGAAGTGGATCACTGCACCTATTTCATTCTTCTTGAAGTGCTTTGTCTACTGTAGAGGCTAGAAAGCCAAACACCATATTTTCCAAATGCTCTTTAAACTAAGGTTGCGGCTGTACATCGTGGGCAGTAAGGGATTTTTTATTTGAAATATTCTGGAGCATGCCAAAGACTACTATTTCCAGCTGTAGCCATAAGAAGTTATTATAGGTTCTTATCTCTGAGGAAAAAATATTTGAGTCACCACATCAAATTAAAAGGTCTCTACCAGCCTAGGTGCTGGATGAAGGCAAAGGGAATAAGAAATGGGTAGAGGAGGAAGTAAGTTATAAATTGTAACTGCAATTTTATGAAATGAAGACTATAATAGCCATACTTTCATCCATGTGCTGTTTTGTATATACATAGAAGTGACTTAGGCCCCTTTCTTTTCTTGTGATATTTTATATAGTGTTGTGGGTAGGTAACTTTCTAATGTTGTTCATTAGAGGAAGAATAAACTTTAACCCTGACAAGGACAGATTTGGGTCTCCTGTTTAGTGAAAAGGCATGTATATTTTCATTTGTAAAAGCTATATATGTTGGGGAACCTGGGTGGTTCAGTCGGTTAGGTGTCCAACTTTGGCTTAGGTCATGATCTCACAGTGTGAGTTTGAGCCCCACATGGGCCACTGTACTGACTGCGCAGAGCCTGCATTGGAGTCTCTCTCCTCTCTCTGCCCCTCCCTGGCTTGCACTCTTTCTTTAAAAAATAAATAAATAAACATTAAAATTTTAAAAAGCTGTATTTGTACCATATTCGTATGGAACATGGTTGTTGCTCATTGTTACTTTTGAGGGCTGTTGAATGCAGAAAATGATGTGTATATATGTTGAGTAACCAAAGGGAAATGGTATATTAATGTTCAACATCCATTTCCTCTCATTCCAGGTGTCTTCCTGTAATGGAGAGGATGGAGAGCTAAAAATCTTATTTTCACAACTCCTTCGCAGTTAGGATTCAATATGTTTTAGTTTCAACCAGTCAGATGAATATGGCTGACATTTGAAAATAAAAATGAGATGGAGATTGAACTTCTACTTCTTCTCTTCATTAATTGAATCATTTTTTTTTCTTCCACTCCCTGCCTCTCAAGGCAGCATTAATAAGTGACTCTTTGTCTAACCGTCAGCTTTGTTGCGTCAAGAAGCAGGGCACAGGATATCCATTTCGTCGGCACAAATCATGGTTGGCATGGTGTGTGATTCTGGAACCAGTAACAATAGAGCTCTCCAGATCATAGCAACTTCCTGAATGTAGCACCATCCTGATTATAGTAGCTTCCTTAACCGTGGTAGTGGAGTGTGCTTCTGGGGCTAGTGGCTTAAAAGACATCTTCCTCTATGTTTATTCTATAACGTGATTTAAGAGTCATTCTTGGTGTTTCAAGTCGCCCTGGAGTCTATTAATTTAACTTGAATAGTAAAACATTTAGTAACTGTAATAACATACTTCTTACATACCCTATTAAAGGAGTTTAGTTCTTTGGGACAAAACCCTATCTGATATATCTACACAGGTCTCATATACCTATGCATATATCTCTCTGTCTTTTAAGCCTAAAAAGATAATCATATTCCTATTTTTCATTTCTGTCTCTTCACAGATTTGAACTGACTGAACTTCAAATATTTGTTTGATTAAAGCTTGGAATCCTCTAAAATCCTATGTTTTATATGATGAGGACTCATTATTCCCAATTCTGAGAACCAGCTTATCTTGTGTGGTCTTTGAGAATATTTTAACTGAATAAATCTAAGTTATTGTCAAACTACAAAATTGGCTGAGATATTGTTGGGTGAATAGACACATATCTTCCCTTTCCAGTGGTATATCTGATTCTTGCCTTTCTATTTTAATTTACTTTAATTGGTTAGATTATCTTAAATTAATTAAATATATGTATTTGAGATGAGTATGATTAAATTCAACAAATATTGATACAAATTTCAACTATAAATTTTGGACTTCTAAATATTGAATGTTTAAGGCTCTGATTAATCTCCCTAAAATTAAATATCTTAAGTGACGGATAAAATGTTTCTTAAGTAACTGAATGTGAAAAAGACAGAAATTCTTGTTGCACCAGCTAAAATTTAGAGTGTATTCCAAAGTATGCTTCAAGTAAAAAATGTTCTAGATGAAAAAAAATAACTTTAACTGAGGGCACTTGTTTCAAACAATGCATATCAGAGGAAAGGTGGGTGTGGGTGGGTGAAATTAGTGAAGGGGATTGAGAGTACACTTATCTTGAAGACCACCGAGTAATGTATATAATTGGTGAATCACTATACTGTACACCTGAAACTAATATAACACTGTATGTTAACTATACTAGACTTAAAATAAAAAGCTTAATAAAAAAATAAAACCTATAGGGAAATCTAAAAATAACTCCACACAGTCTCTTTCTAGCATGCTTTAAAAAAAAAATAAGTGGAGCTGTTACTTTCACAGCAAAATGCTAATTCTTTTTTTGTCTATTTATTTTTTGATAGGAAACAGGACAAAACAAAACCAAAAAATATTTGGAGTTTACCATCATGCTTCACTTATGATTCTTAAGCTAGAGAAGAGGTACTGATTCACAAATCACACACACCTTCTAACACTGAAGTCTTTTTATTTCTTTCCTCACGGTTCATTTTCCACCCTGATGATAGATTTCATCAACCCATAAACTTTGAACTCCAAATGAGATCACTTGAAACATTAGGTTGAAAGCATTAAAAAAGATATAAATATCACAAACCAGAAGTGTAGATAATCGACTATTTTGCCAACTTCAGATAATTGTCTTTTGTGTGTGTCTATGTATCTCTTCCTATGTTTTCATTACATATATTTAATATAATTATATACCTCTAACTGTATATCCTACTTTTATCTTCTAATATTATAGCTACATGTACATATTTTCTCATTTTTTCAAAGTAGTATTCTATCTTATGTCTGTAAATATATTATTATTTAAAAACATAGTTACTTATTGATTTTAGAGAGAGAGAGTGTGAGCAGGGGAAGGACAAAGAGAATCCTAAGCGGTTTCACACTGTTGGCGCAGAGCCCAAAGAGGGGCTCAAAGTCACAAACCATGAAATCATGACCTGAGCTGAGATCAAGAGTCAGACACTTAACCGACTGAGCCACCCAGGTGTCCCTGTGTACCAGATATTATTTAACGATCATTCTATTGTGGAACATTCGGGTAGCTTCCAACGCTTGTTTTTTTAATTAAACTATTGCCATTAATATATTCATCTGTATTGTTTTCTGCATACTGGATTAATTCCCCAGAAGAGAATCCCACACAGGAGATTATGGGGTCTAAAGATATGAAAATTGTTATTTATTGACACATAAAATGTCACACTCCTTTTCAAATAGTTTATACAAATAAAAGTACAGAAATCTAAGAGATATACTGTATTATTGTAAGTTCTAGGTAGATCATGGGTTTGGAGCCAGAAGGCCTGTATTTGAAACTTACTTTTTTTTTTTTAATTCGTAAGCTGTATATAATAGAACAAGTTACTTAATCACCGAATCTCTATATCCTTGTTTATAAAACAGTCAGAATACTACTCATCTCAGTTTCATGAATCAGTTTTAGACAGTTCTCTTATTATCACCAAACTGCTTGAAATATTTTTTCTTGATGTTTTAATATTTCTGATTTTTGTTATCTGTAAGTCTATTGGTATCCTGTTTTGAAATCCTTCATATTGTTTTAATTTCAGATTTTGTCTCACCAAAATTTTATTTAAAATTATAATGACATATGATATTATTAGTAACAAATAATTATTATTATCTGCGTCAGCCAATACCTGTAAGAGTGTAGATTTGAACATAAATTTACAAGGTGGTTCTTCTTAGTAAATAAAAAAAAATTTGGCTCTTCAAGATAATTATAAGTATTCAGATAGTATATTTGATTTTCTGAGGTGATAGTTCTAAGATATTCATGTCACACACAATTCAATTCTCTTACATAAAGTTGCAGGACATAAAATCCATGATTTTTGCCATTGCAGTAGATGGTTACTGGGTGAATTGTGATTATATGTAAAATCAGTGAAGAAGTCTCCTGATTTTTGCTACCTGTTAGATCTTAAAAATACAACTTTTTTTCTTAATTCCAGTAGTCACTTATTTCTACATCATTAACTGCACTCAGTAATCATTGTTCATTCAATATTATACTCCTTGAATGTAATAAACATAGCTCTATTTTGTATTTTTATTTAATGTTACAAAAAGTAATTGGCTTTTGCATCTTTGAAAGTAACTTATTCTTTCTTTTAGGGAGTGTAGAGGTTTTTTTGTTTATGCATATTAAAATGTAAGCATTTTACCAGGACATGAATTATTAAAGATTATCAATTAAATTATTCATTAAAATTTTTAAAATATGTATTATTTACCAAAAACTGTGTGTGTAGGCAAATGGGATAATGGTGAGTTAAAAAAATACTGAGATTAGGAAAGGACTAGAGTAAATAAAGGAGAGTGGCTGGAAGGCTTTGCCAGTCTCTGGGTAAGAAATAACTATAGCCTAAAAAACGGTTATAGTGGTGAATGTGGAGACACATATGGAGTCAAGCAATATTTAGAAGATAAAAATCAACAGTCTTTGGTGATAATTATGTGTATGCCAAAGAAGGAATTGTTTAGACTAATATTTCCTGAAACTCTGCGGGATATATTTTAGTTACTTTGATTTTGGACCGTTTATTTTGGGATTATTTTCTTAGTTGTTGTTACTGCTTTTGCTCTATATATTCAGTACTCTTAGCAGGTATCTATTGCTTATGGGTCAAATTTCTTTTGTCTTTCATGTCTGCCATCTTCTCTCTCACCTTAAAATTTCCTTACTCATTTACTTTGTATTCTGGGATAACTTCTCAAGTTTGTATTCTGAAGCACTGATTTAAATATTTAGTAGTATCAAATTTGCACTTTATTGCTTCTAATGAATATTTTATTTTAGTTACTTTGGTTTTTATTTTGTTGCCTTCTTTTCATATTCTGGATTACTCTTTAAATACAGAAGAAATATTCTCCTTTTTCTCATTTTATCTAGACTCACGTTTAAATTTTTTCTTCTGATTTACAAGAAAATCTCTTATAGGAGAAAGAATTCATGCAGAACCTTATCATTTGTTTCCTTCTTTCAGAGAGTTGTTCTCTAGTTAATCATCTCTGGATCTTACCTAGCAGATCTTTAATGGTGTTCTAACACGGAATTAAGGTTTATTTGAATGGAGAGACATCCATCTTAAACTGTATAATCCAGACCAGTGGCCTATGCCGTAAGGTAGATGCTAGGATTATCAGTGTTAGTACAAGCCTCCACTCGTGTTCTCCAAGCGACACAAAGAAATCTACCCAGGCCTCATCTGAGAGACAAATCTTCATGTGTATGACTGTAGTTGGTTTCATTGAAGAAAAAGATACAGGAGAAGGAGCCCAGAGGCTATTTCATTGCTTGCTTGAACCTAGAAAATGGGATTTTGAGTCTGGGTCATTGCACAAAGATGAAAGGAAAGAAAAGCCTAGAAAATGCTACTTATATTTTTGCTTCATACCCCTCATTGCAATTGCAGTAAGGATTCCTTTTTTTTTTTATGGTTTCATGGTTACTTTAAAAGAAATTAAAAAAAGCTAGTTTTATGTGCCTCCATTCAATTCACTGCCATTCCTAAATTCAAAAGTTGTATCTAATGTAAACTGAGAATAAGGAGGCAAACATTTCGATTCTAGCCTGCTTTCTCTAGTAACTCCTCACCTTCAGAGAAACTTTGAGACACTATGATCTTTTCCCTAATAATGCTTAAATTGCCTTTTTACATTCCTCTTTTCTTATGTAACACCTAATTTTTGCCATGTCCTTCTGACTGAGAGCTTCAAAACCTTATATATGAGGAACACACTTCCCATGGAAGATGAATTTGTTTCAGTCAGGAATGTCTTTGCTTGCCTCAATTTAGTTGATCTCCAGCTTCCTAATCTCCTGAGTTTACCACTAGGTATGGTTCTTAAATTGGCTATTCACAATCAATACTCTGAGATACACTGGCAGTCAGTGTTATTAGATTGCATACATATTAGTTGCTTTGTGCCTAGCAGTAATTTTACTATAAAGGATGCAATTCAATGAATCAAATAAGATAAGTAAACAATCCTTAAACTTTTGAATATTTATGAGGCAGTTCAACAGTGATTAGAGGATATGAGGTGAGGAGGTTTAAAATGCAGCAAGAACATAACAATGAATATAATTTACTGAATAAATTTGTATTTATTTTTCCTAGAAACTGAACAACTATCTAGAAAATATACTAAAGAATATTGGTTATAAATATAATTGAATTGCTTTTACTGTATGCGGTTCAGTGTAGGTGTTTTACAAATGCTTTTTCCCTTCCCTTCTTCAGCACGTTGAGTAAAGAAAATTCTGGGAATATTTTATTATAACTAATGTGCTTAAATATGTTTTGTGAGATGAGCTGTAAGCATAATAGCCTCTTAATACATACTAATTAAATGAAAGAACAAACATTTTAATATGAAAGTTAATTCTTTTAGACAGAAGAACATAAATTTTTTAAAAATATATTATGTATTTAACCATATATATGGTTTCCTCTACATAAGGTACTAGGAATGCAGAGTTTGGAGATGTATAGTTTTAATATATGTATTAGAAAAGACAAAAAGCCAAAGTACCCAAATAAACTAGAAAGAAGGGTATGATAAAGATAGGAGCAGTATTCAATGAACTGAAAAAAGGACAAATAAAGAAAAAGGAATAAAGACAACGTTTTTTCTTCAAAATGACCCAACCAACTTGTAAATAAATCTCTTTTGATCAGAGAAAGAGTGAGAGGGAGAGAGTAGAGGTGAGAGGAAATACAAATTATTGATAGACACCAATATCATAGATCTTAGAGAGATATTAAAGACAATGATGGAAATAAATGGTGGCTCAGAAAAATAGTCATGCAAATCTTGCCCTAGATGAGAACTGAAAAAAACTTGGCAAGC
Organism: Suricata suricatta; assembly: GCF_006229205.1. Taxonomy (NCBI): domain Eukaryota; kingdom Metazoa; phylum Chordata; class Mammalia; order Carnivora; family Herpestidae; genus Suricata; species Suricata suricatta. The sequence goes on along the minus strand of NC_043710.1, from coordinate 78,456,842 downwards.
ATCCAAAAACAGACAGAAGCCGGAGGAGAGTTGACTCATGAAAGCTGAAAGTACAACAGGTAAGTTATAGCTGTTCTGTTTGAAAATATGACTATGGTGCCAGAATATGACTGCAGGCTTACCAGCTAGAGAAACAAAGGATGGAGTTGAATGCAGAAGGAGCAGTTGGAAATCTAACACATAAATTCAAGAAATAAGAGAACTGCAAAAACAGTAAGACTGAAAATTCCAGAGTAAACTCTTTCAAATTCTTGGCTAAAAGGTAGGCTATGCTTGCTCAGGGAGAATAACTGCAAAACTGGGTAAAAATGAAGGCAGCAAACAAGAAAAAAATATACCCTTAAAGTAGCTATATTGGGCAAGATTTTGTAGTTTGCTCTGTTTAAACTGGATGCATTCTTCAAAATGCACGTCTTCAGGAAGCAAAAAAGTGGCATTTAAAAAGTTAATTTATTTATTAAGAGAGAGAGAGAGAGAGAGAGAAAGAAAGGGAGAGAGAAAGCAAGAGAGAGCGCAAAAGTGGAGGAGAGGAAGAAAGAGAGTGGGAGAGAGAGAATCATAAGCAGGTTCCATGATGCCAGTGTGGAGCCCAGTGCAAGGCTCAAACCCATGAACTGGGAGATCATGACCTGAGCTGAAATCAAGAGCTGGACAGTTAACTGATTGAGCCACCCAGGCCCACAGAAAAGTGGCAATTTTTTAAAGCATATATTTAGAGATTTATTATAAAATTTGTTAGGTGAAATGATGTTATTTCTGGGATTTGCTTCAAAATAATTAGAAGAATTGATTAGTGTTACATGTAAAGCATGATTCAGTATTTCATAATGGTTAAAGGTGCATGTTGAGTATGTAGAAATTTAGTATGTTTCTCTGTATATTTCACATAATTTTCATATTACAAGGTTAAAGAAAATAAGTATAAATTAAAGACAAAGATCACCATTACGATAGAATCAAAACAATAAAATAGTGATAAATCTAAGAAAAGGTATGTAAGACCTTCATTGATAAAAATCAAAGAAAACATTAAAAAAGTCAAGAGGGATACACGATAATCATGGATTAGGAGACTTAATATTGTAAGTGGATAATTCTCCCAAATTGTCTACATAGACAGCTCTGTTCACAATAGACCCAAACTGGAAACAGCCCTAATGTCCATTGAAGATTGAATGACAAATAAATTGTGGGATAATCAATGTAGTTTGAGAGAAAGCCTGAAACAATAGGAATTAATCTTACCAATATAATGTTGAATAAAAAATACAAGATATAAAAAGCTCCGTATAATTTCAAAAACAGTGAAAGCCAATCAGAAGTGAGGATTTGGTTTTTGAGAGGGTATGAATAAGGATGGTGACTGTAGGGGCACCTGGGTGGTTCAGTTGTTTGAGTGTCCAAGTTCAGCTCAGGTCATGATCTTCTGGTGGTTTGTGGATTCGAGCCCTGCATTGGGCTCTGTGCTCCTAGCTAGCTTGGAGCCTGGAGCCTGTCTTTGAATTCTGTCTCTTCCTCTCTCTCTGTCCCTCCCCTGCTCACACTGTCGCTCGCTCTCTCTCTCAAAAAATAAATAAAAAAAAACATTAAAAAAAAGATAGAGATTGCAGTGGGGGACCTGGGTGCCTCAGTCAGTTAAGCATCTGACTCTTGATTTCTGCTCAGGTCATGACGTCATGGTTCATTAGTTGAGCCCCATATCAGCTTTGCACTGACACCAGGAAGCCTGCCTGGGATGTTCTCTTTCCATCTCTCTCTGCTTCTTCTCCCCACTCCCACCTTGTGCTCTCTCTCTCTCTCTCAAAAACAAAACAAGACAAAACAAAACAAAACAAAAAGCTCAATGACTCTAGGAAACACAATGTGGGTCTGTAGCTTTTAATAATATTTTGTTTCATGATCTGGACCGTAGTTACACAGGTATGTTTACTTAGTGGTAATTCATTAAATTGCACATTTATAATTTGTGCTCTTTCCTTTATGCAGATTTATTTTTATTATTTTTTAAATTTTTATTTACTTTTGAGACAGAGAGAGAGCATGAGTGGGGGAGGTACAGAGAGAGAGGGAGACACAGAATCTGAAGCAGGCTCCAGGCTCTGAGCTGTCAGAGCAGGGCTTAAACTCAGGAACCATGAGATCATGACCTGGGCTGACGTCAGATGCCTAACAGCTGAGCCACCCAGGTGCCCCTCCTATATGCAGATTTTAAAATATTGCTTTTTTTTTTTTTGGTAAATAAAGTATAAGCTATTTAGTAAATAGCAGTCAATTAGTAATAGACATTTTTATAATGTTAAGTATGTCTTTTGTAAAACTTCTGTGTGTGTGTGTGTGTGTGTGTGTGTGTGTGTGTGTGTGTTGAAGCACTTTCTAATATTTCTCAGTTTCTTAGTATAGTAACCAAGACCATGGCTGTGTCTATCTGTTCAATACTCATTAAGTTAGTACCTCTAGACCACAACCACATTGTCAGGTGCTAAAATATAAAACTCAAAATGCCAACAGAAATGTTCCAATTTATGAAATTAAGAGGATTGATATCTACATTTGTGGTTTCATCATTTGCATGGATGTCTGTGAGTACCAATATGTGCTATATTACATAAACTGAGACTGTGGATGGACACATGGTAAGTTCAGGTTGGCTGGATGTAGGACTGAGAAAACTCTTGTTTAGAGGTGGTACAGTAAATTCACATTTCTGTAGAAGAGTGAAAAATGGGAAATAAACTATGATAAAGGATGTCATCAATATCCTTTTGGTCTTTTATGTGTATAAAACAATACATCCAGGCAAATATTCTAACATTCTTAATAAATTGTGAGACATAGTTGGATTAGAGAATTTTTTTTCATGAAGCAATATATCTAGAAGCAAATTAAACAGAAACACAATATGCTGAGTTACTAACTGCTCTCTAAGAACCCTATAGTTGTCTTTCAACAGAACAGGGTAAAGAACAAGTTAAGTAACTGAATTGTTCCTTTTTCAATTTCCTTTGATTTGCTGATTTTTGAAAAATATAGCTTTGTTAGTCTCCAAATCTATGAAAATAACCAAAGAAAGAAATCTAATGATAGTGATATAAAAGCTACTTGATTTAAATCAAGCCTGAAGAATTTCAGAAAGAAGAGTAGAATTGGCATCTTTTTTTCTTTTTGTTATTTAATTTTGTTTTAATATTCTTATTTTTATATAGTCATAATAATAAACCAAAGAGAGTCTGTATAACAGCGCTACCCACACAAAAATGAAAGATAAAATAACCTTTGTTTTAGCCTTTTGGTGATTGACTTCATTTCAGTTTCTTTCTCCTTTTTAATTTAAACCTGAAACTCCATTTTTTGACACACACACACACACACACACCTCCCCTACCTCCTGCTATACAAAATAAAGGCGATCTGCCTCGCAAGAGTGATTGTGAGACAAGACTAGGCCTATATGTTTTAATCTTATGCTCTGATGATTAGAGAGTCAGATCATAAAATATAGAACAACCACAAACACATCTCTTCTCATCTTAAGAAATCCCCCCACAACTTATTTTATAGAGCAAAATCCAACTGGTGTCTTTTAGTGGAACCTGTAACTAAAAATGGCTTTAGTGACACCTCTAGAATGAACTTCTTCGTTATGTAACCTCTGAAAGGTCTAGGATAAACGCATACAAGTGTTGAACATAGCCCAGGAAAAGGAGTTGTTAGGAGTGCCTTTTCATGAGAATTGTAAAATGGGACAAGTTGTTTCATCTTTTGTTTCTCTTGATAATAACCATCAAAAAGTTTGGAACTGAAACTGGGACACTATGTACCCCTTACTACAAAAGTAAATTGTCACTTATTATTGAAATGATTCTAGTCATTAACAACATACAAAAAATGCAGTTAATAATACTGTTAGAAAAAGGATACAAAAAATGCAAGTACCATAAACTTGGTAATCATGGGGGATTTTGTTTCACAGGTCAACTATACAGCATAATATTTTTTAAAACTATGCCCAAAAATTCTTTTTATTTTATTCAGTAAATAAATATTTTATCTTTATTTTTTATTTTATTCAAGAAAATTGAGCACATTTTAGGGACAGATGTATGCTAACACAAACAGAAACTGATACCCATATAGGGCACTGGCATGGGTTTATTCTCACTAATGTTTCTTTAGGGAATCAGGTTGCTAAGGAATCCCTAGATAATTATGGGAATGGTAATTGTATTGTCTTTCTCTCTTTCTTTTGTTTATGTAAAATTCCCACAGACTATTCTTTAATATTAGATTATGAGATTTTTGAATGCAGGGACTAAATCTTATTAATTTTTGCATTTTCACTGCCTGATAATAAGTGCTTGAGTGAAAGAATGAAAAAAAAAATGAATCATCCAACATTCCATTATCACACATTTTTCTTCATCTTGCTTAATCTGGGAAAAATCAGAGAAAAGATGATAGAATTTGGCCTTATCATTCTTTACTCCCCCTTCTTGCCAGACTGGCTCTGCTCTGACTTTGTATGCACATACAAATCCTAGTGTTCTCAGAAAAGCTTGAGACACTGACTGCTGGTGGATTCACAAATTCAAAACTGAACCAAATCATTTACTTGCATAGGCCAATGACAGGGATGACAATCCAGATGGGACAGTCATGGTTATTCATGAATCAAAATTGTTCAATAAATATAGCCCAGTTTCAATTTTCAACCATGCTGCATGTCATAAACTAGAATTTCACATATCTCAATGTCAGTGTTTTCTACAGTTAGTGTATGTAGCCATGGAATCTGAAGCAACCCCCATGTAGGTAACCAAAATTCTCAAAAGGTTGTCCTAAGAGAACATCAACAAAATTGTTCAAAATATTTGTAAAATATAATTAGATGGATCAGTGTCTACATTTGTGATTTCATATTCATTCTTGTTTCTTTAGATTGTCGTTTTTTGGTGAGGTAGTACTAGACTTGTAGAAGACAGGTTTAAAAGCTTATTGAAAATACAAGACCACCTTTGTTTTTGATAGCAGAGTCCTAATCTCATTTAACTGTGATATTTTCAAATGGTCAAGTGTGCATACTTAGGAATGAAAAGGGACAATATTACTAAAAATGTCCTAAAGCCCCTTACCATTAAAGTCTTTTTCTGGTGGGCTAGGGGATGTCATCATTCTTATCTTATTTTTATGGTTAGCTATTCCTACCATTTCAATTAGCATGACCATTCTACTAGATAAATCAATTAGTAAATTTAATAATGCAAATTAGTTTGAATTGAATTAAGTGGTTAATGTATTTGTAAGTGTTAAGTTTGTTGCATATGAACATAGTTTGAGTAAAAATGCTGGGCTCATTATTTTTTAAAACAATTAAGATGTAATAGAGGCTTCCTTGTAAAAGGCAAAAATGACAAATGTGAGTTGATTATTAACAGATGGTATCAGGGGAAGCCTCCTATTGAGGTTTCTCAAGAGCAGCTGCTCTATAGGGCTGGCTATATCAGAGAAAATATATTAAGATCAAGTCATCAAGAATTAACAGATATATTCAGTTTATTTCATCTGAAAGCAGCAGAATACACATTCTTCTCAAATGCACATGGAACATTGTCTAGAATAGAACATATCCTGTGTCTCAAATCAGCCTTCAACAAGTAAAAAAAGAGAGATCATAACTTGCATATTTTCAGCACATAACACTATGAAACTTGAAATCAACCACAAGAAAAATTTTGTGAAGACCATGAATACTTGGAGAAAGGATGAGAACCACACAATCGTTTCAATAGATGCAGAAAAAGCATTTGACAAATACAGCACCTTTTCTTGATAAAAACCCTCGACAAAGTAGGGATAGAAGGAACATACCTCAAGATCAGAAAGGCCATACACAAAAGAGATATCAAGGAATAAATCCCATTTACAACTGCAGTAAAAACCACAAAAAAACATAAAATACCTAGGAATAAACCTAACTGAAAAGGTGAGAAATCTATACACTGAAAACTATAGAAAGCTTATAAAAGAAACTGAAGAAGACACACACACACACACACACACACACACACACACACACACACACGGAAAAACATTCCAGGCTCACGAATTGGAATAACAAATATTGTTAAAATGTCAATATTACTCAAAGCAATCTACATATTCAATGCAATACCTATCAAAATAACACCAGCATTCTTCACAGAGCTAGAACAAATAATTATGAAATTTGTATGGAACCAGAAAAGACCCTGAATAGCCAACACAATCCTGAAAAAGAAATCCAAATCTGGAGGCATCATAATTCTGAAATTCAAGCTGTATTACAAAGCTGTAATTATCAAGACATTATAGTACTGGCATAAAAACAGACACATAAAAAAAGAAAACCCAGAAATGAACCCATAAACATATGGCCAACTATTTTTTGACAAAGCAGGAAAGAGTACCCAATGAAAAAAATGTAGTCTCTTCAACAAATGGTGTTGGGAAAAGTGGACAGTGACATGCAGAGAATGAAACTAGACCGCTTTCTGACACCACACACAAAAATAAAAACCAAATGGATGAAAGACCTGAATGTATGACAGAAAGACATCAAAATCCTAGAGGAGAAAACAGGCAACAATCTCTTTAACCTTGGCCACAGCAAGTTCTTACTAAACCTGTCTCCAGAGCCAAGGGAAAAAAAAGCAAACCTAAACTATTGGGACCTCATGAAGATAAAAAGCTTCTGCACGGTGAAAGAAACAATCAACAGAACTACAGGGCAACCAACAGAATGAGAGAAGATATTTGCAAATGACATATCAGATAAAGGATTAGTATCTTGAATCTATAAAGAACTTACCAAATTCAACCCCCCCAAAATAATCTAGTGAAGAAATGGGTAGAAGACATGAACAGACATTTTCCCAAAGAAGATATCCAGATGGCCAACAGACACATGAAAAGATGCTCAACGTCACTCATCATCAGGGAAATACAAATCAAAATCACAGTGAGAAACCAACTCATACTTCTCAGAATAGCTAAAATTAACGAGTAGGAAATAACAGATGTTGGCAAAGATGTGGAGAAAGAGGAATCCATTTTGCACTGCTGGTAGGAATGCAACCTGGTTCAGTCACTCTGGAAAATAGTATGGAACTTCCTCAAAAAATTAAAAATAGAACTACCCTATGACCCAGCAATTACACTACTAGGTATTTATCCAAAGGATATAAAAATGCTAATTCGAAGGGGCACATGCACTCCAATGTTTATAGAAGCATATTGACAATAGCCTAAGTATGGAAAGAGCCCAAATGTCCATCAACTGATGAATGGATAATAAAGACGATGTGATATATATGTATATGTATATATATTATGGAATATTACCTGGTGATCAAAGAGAATCAATATTACTAAGTGATCAAAAAGAATGAAATTTTGCCATTTACAATAATGTGGATTCAATTAGAGTGTATTATGCCAATAAGTGAGTCAGGGAATGATAAATATCATATGATTTCACTCATGTGGAATTTAAGAAACAAAACAGATGAACATAGGGAAAGGGAAGCAAAAACAAGAAAAAAACAGAGAGGGAGACAAGCCAAAGAGACTCTTCTATACAGAGAACAAACAGGGTTGCTGGTGGCAAGGAGCATTAAGAAGGATACTTGTTGGGATGAGCACTAGGTGTTGTATGTAAGTGATGAATCACTAAATTCTATCACAATTTATATTAACTAACTTGGATTTAGATTTCAAAAAATGATCAAGTCATCAAGCAAAAGGAGCTACCTGGAATTTATGTCAAGACGTCAGGTTGAGATGAAAAAACAAAGGCCAAAAAACACAAACAAAAAAAGTAGAGTCTTCCTCGCTAGAGTGTGAGCTTCATAGGACTGGGACCCTGTCTATTTTACTTATGGTTTTATCCCACGCATTTCACCAAAACATAGTAGACATTCAATAAACGTTAGGTGAATAAATAAATGAGATTTATTTATCACACCTTGCAATGTCTCTATTGTTTGTGGTTAGCTGCATTGGTGCTTTGGTTCACAAATGTGTCTTCATCACTCCTATCCTTCTCAGATGTGGTCTTCTAAGATTGGCTGAGGAAGGTCTGTTTCGCCAGTTTTTAGGTCATTTTCAGAGTTAGTTGTACAAATGTAGCTGTTACCTGGGTGTGTCCATGGGGTGACATGAGCTTGGGGTCCTCTTACTCTGTGACTTCCCTTCCTTTCCAGCTAAACTAAATGTGCAGTGTGCCAGGACACAGCTTAGTCCATTCTCACTCCCTCTCTTATCATTTTCTTTCCTCTCCTCTGGAACATTTTTCCTTTAGGTGGTTTAATCTAGTAGCATGTTTTTAAATACCTCCTCTATGTCAGTCACTTTATTATTTATTTATTTCTGTTTTAAATCTAAATCCAAGTTAGTTAATGTATAGTGCAATAAGAATTTCAGGAATAGAATTTAGTGATTTATTTCTTACATAGATCATCCAGTACTCATCCCAAATAGTGTCCTCCTTAATGCCCCATGCCCATTGAGCCCTTCTCCCCACCCAGCCCCCTACCAGTAACCCTCAGTTTGTTCTCTGTATTTAAGTCTCTCATGGTTTGTCTTCCTCTCTGTTTTTATATTATTTTTTATTTCCTTTCCCTATGTTCATCTGTTTTATATCTTAAATTCCACATATGAGTGAAATCAGACATTTGTCTTTCTCTGACTGACTGATTTCACTTAGCATAATACATTCTAGTTCCATCCACTTTGTTGCAAATGGCAACAACGAATTTCCTTCTCTTTGATACCCAACTAATATCCCATTGTGTGTATATATATATACATACACACATACATACATATATATATATATATATATATATATATAGCACATCTTCTTTAGCCATTTATCTATGACTGCCACTTTAATGTCTTCACCCTGATCTCTTAGACTCCAAACTCATATATCCAATTTCCTACCTGATTTATTCTCCTAAATCTCTAATAGGCATGTTAAATTTAATTTAACCAATACAAACTCTTAATTTCCCACCTTCAAATCTTTTTCTTGGTCTACTTGTCAAGTTTCTTCTTCTTCTTTTTTTTTTTTTTTTTTTTTTTTGTAAATGGCACGACCATTCATTCATTTGACCAAACTAGTGATGTAGAAATCATTTCTATTCTCTCCATATCTGATCAGCAAATCTTGTCGGTCTTGTGTCTGAAATACATGTACTTCTCTCATACTCCACTGCTATGATCTTAGTCTGAGCCTTCATCATTTCTTACTTTGGTTATTGCAGGAGACTTCTATCTTCTTCTGATCTTTTTTCTCTTCCTTTCATTTTTAATGTAAGAATATCCAAAGTGATGTTAAAAAATGTAAATTAGACATTGTCATTCCTTTCTGTAAATTGCCACAGTGGCTTTCCATTGCATTTGAAAGAAAATACAAATTCCATAACCCAGATATTCTTACATAATCTTGTCTCCTCTCCACTAACTTGCTACTTTTAATTCTATTCACACCATTGTTTACTAAGGTGCCGTTGATCCAATTCTTTCTTTTCCTTAAAGGAACTAGGTGTGCTCTACCTTTAAACTTTTATATGGATTGTTATCTAAGTTTATTTTACTTGTTTATTTATTTTTTAATTTGTTTTCTCTCATTAAGATTCAACATTCTAAGAGCAGAATCTTTTCAATCTTATTCACACATTTTGATTCAGGAAAAATAACAGAGGTTAGCTGAAAACACTATCATATTCAAAATTGCACGTAATTAGCATCTTTATAGTAACTAGCTTTTTCAAACACTTCAAGTAAAGTTGCAATTATGGTTAGAAAATGATTTGTGGAACTCATAGAATAGGTTTATAAAATTTGAAACAAATCCCACGAGTTTCATGACAGAAAAATACTTTATTGTCACTATGCTCAGAATTCAACAACTAGTAAATTCAGCTAGGATTGTGGTTGGTATAGATTACAGGAGGGATGTAGTAGTGAGATAAAATATTAAACTTTAGGAAGTTGCTATATTTTAGTAATATTTAGTCAGTGAGATCCTTAGTAAGTGAAAAACAAAACAAGGTGAGGGGATGAGAGGGGTAAGTCCTAGGGTGGATAGGATACAGGACAGATTTAGAGCTTTCATTAAAGGTGTAAAGAATGCAGATAAGAGAGGGTGGCAGAGATGCTAATTAAGACTTATTATATCATTTATGTTTAAATCCACATGCATCTTTGCTGACCCTATTTTACCTAAAAGAATCATAATGTTATATTTGGCCTCTGAATTATATAAAATTTTCATTTTATGATTATAAAAAGTAAGTATACTTTTAATTTTCTAAATAAAAGTATATTATTATTATTATTATTATTATTAATTTTCCCCTTAATTTTTATTATTTTCTTTCTTCCACTGGCTTGGAGCTTTGTTTGTTCTTTTTCTTGCTCTTTTGTGTGTGGAGTTAGGTTGTTTGAGAATTTCCTTGTTTTGTGAGGTAGGCCTGTATTGCTATCAACTTCCCTCTCAGCACAGTTTTGGCTTCATCCCAAAGATTTTGGACCATTGTGTGTTTATTTTCATTTACATCTATGTATTCTTTTATTTACTCTTGATTTCTTGGTTGACCCATTCATTGTTTAGTAGCAGCCTCCATATATTTATGTACTTTCCAGATTTTTTCTTGTGATTGATTTCTACTTTAAAACCATTGTGGTCAGAAAAGGTGTGTGATATGATTTCAATATTTTTGAATTTATTGAAATTTCTTTTGTGATCTGTTCTAGAAACTTTATTTTTGGTGATCTCTTCTAGATCTGTACTTCAAAATGTGCAATTTGCTCTTTGGGACGGAATATTCTGAATATATTTGTTTGATCCAACTGGTCCAATGTGTCATTAAAAAGCACTCTTTCCTTTTTGATTTACTGTCTGGATGATCTATCTATTGGTGCACATGGGGTGTTAAAGTCCCCTACTATCATTATATTACTGTCCATTACTTCTTTTATGTCTGTTAATAGTTGCTTTATGTATTTAGGTGCTCTGCGTTGAGTACATAAATATTTATAATTGTTATATCCTCTTGTTGGATTGTTCTCTTTGTCAATATGTAATGTCCTTTTTTGATTCTTTCTTTCTTTCTTTCTTTCTTTCTTTCTTTCTTTCTTTCTTTCTTTCTTTCTTTCTAGTTTATTTTTCAGAAAAAGAAAGAGGAGCAGGGGAGGGGCAGAGAGACAGGGAGGGGGAGAAATCCAAGCAGAGTCCACACCACTAGGGCAAAGCCTGATGAAGGGCTAAAATGCAGGAATTCAGAGATTCAATGACCTGGGAGATCATGACCTGAAACGAAATCAAGAGACCGGGACTTAACTGACTGAACCACCAGGCACCCTGTTTATTGTTTTAGTCTATTTTGTCTGATAGAAGTCTTACTACCCCATCTTTCTTATTGCTCCCCTTTGCATGGTATATATTTTTTCAGCCCTTTACTTTTCAATCTACGTGTGTGTTTGTGCCTGAAGTGAGTCTGCCTATCTCTTAGGTCTGAAGTGAGTTTCTTCTGGGCTGCATATATATGGTTCTTATTTTTTTCAATCATTTTGATTGGAGCATTTAGTTCATTCACATTTAACATAATTGTTGACAGGGTCACCTGGGTGGCTTAGTCTGTTGAGTGTCTGACTTCCACTCAGGTCACAGGTTGTGGGTTTAAGCCCTGCTTCAGGCCCTATGATGACAATTCAGTCTTCCCTGCTCATGCTCTGTCTCTCTCAGTCTATCAAAAATAAATAAACATTAAAATATTTTAAAAATAAAGTAATTATTGGGAGGTATGTACATATTGGCATTTCATTAATTTTTTTCTGGTTGTTTTTGCAGTTCTTTCTGTTCCTTTATTATGGTTCCTTCTGCAGTGTTATGCTTGGATTTCTTTTTATTTTTTTGTTGTAGGTTTTCTAATTTGACAAAATGCCATATTTTTAAACATAATTTTTAAATGATACAAAGATTACTGTGCCTATGGATTTTGTGTTTCTAAGTATAAAAATAGTTGTTGGAATTGGTATTAATTTATTTAGATTTAAAAATGCAGTCATTGTGATGATTATTGCATAATTTGGTTTATTCTTATTAACATTCTGTTCTTAAGTATATTCCAGACTTTTGGATAAGTTTCCATTTTCAATGAAATAGGTTTAGCAAAAATGTGCTCTGACACTCCGGTGTTACTAATGGGTGGTCTTGTTTTGATCCCAAGTCAAGCCTTAGTCATGGCATTCCATAAACGTCCTCTCACAAAGGTCATGTCACTAGGATTTCTGCAATACCATATCCATTTTGCAGTCTCAGGCCTCATCTTTCTGAATTTCTCAGTAGCATTTTACTCAGTAGAGCAATTCTTTTCTTGGATTCTAAATTTCTTCATTGTTTTTCTTAGGTTTTTTTTTTTTTTTGGTCAGACTCCCTTTCTTTCTGAGTTCCAAATGGTCAGGCATCATAGGGCTCAATTCTGAAATATCTTTTTAATCAACAATCAGTGGTCTCAGCCAGATGATAGAAACCATTTATATACTGATGATTCCTTGGGGTTATAGTTCCATCCCTACCCTTTCTCTTAACAAAAGACTCATGTGATGCACGTTTTGGATATAAAAATGCTCATAAATGTAAACACATTTAAACCAGAATCCATAACTTTTTGCACTAACACTCATTCTTCTTTCTGAGTACCTCATTTATGTGAATGACATTTTAGTCACTCAGTTTCTTAGGTCGAAAAACTCTGGAATTATCTTTGATTTTTTTCACTTTTTAGTTTACACTCAATTCATTTCCAAATCCCATCACACAGCCATATAAAATATACCTTAAAAAGCTAATTTCTCATCAATTCCATTGTGACTGCTCTAGTCAAAAGGAACTTCTTTATTACCTAGATTGGAATGATTGCCTGATTGCCTTTATTCTCCCTGAGGTCTTGTCTAGAGTCTATTCTGTAGACTGGACTAGACTAGACTAAGTGAGGCTTTTTAATATAAGTCAGATACAGACTTGACTCTTCCTGTTCAAAATCTTTTAATGCTTGCTCCTCATACTTAGGATAAAAGCCAGATTCCTTTCTATGGTTCACAACTCACACACCCTGGTCATTGTCTTGGTGCTCTCTCCACTGTTTCGCTACCCAACCCTCTCTGTTGTTCACTGCTATCTCACCCAAATCATTCCCTTCCCGTTCTTTGAACAAGGCCACTATGCTGTTACTTTAGAGATTTTGAGTTTGCTGTTCTCTCTGCCTCTTTCTCTCTCATTCAGTCATATTTCAACTCAAATGTCATAATCTCAGAAAAGGTGACTCTCAAACCTTTATAAATAGCATACTCCTGGATTCTTTACCTTCTTATCCAATTTTATTTTTTACACAGTATTTATCATAATCAAAATTATGTCACATATTTACTTGATAACTTGTTTATTGCCTGACTTCCTTACTTCAATATTAAGCTTGATGAAGACAGAGACTTCATTTTGCTCATTGTTTTATCTCTAGCATCTAGTTCAGTGTCTGGTAAGTGATTAGTAAGTTTTCAATGAAGATTTGTTGAATGAATGAATGAATGAATGATTTATATTTAGAAAGATAAAAATAGTACACATATATAAATCTTATGTAATGATTGCAGAACCTCAAAAAGAGCTATTATTACAGGTGAGCTGGAGTGGGAACATGACTGTAGTGCAGAAAAAAAACATTGAGAGTGGCTGGCTGTATGAGAGAGGCACACTGGGAGATGTGGGGATGTGAGCCCCCCACTCTTCTGCTCACCAGGGTACACGCTGTGGCCTTATACTAGCGTGCAGATTAAATGTTTTGATTCAGAGGTCTAGGTTAGTCTGTACTTATGTAGTAGTTTTAAGCTGGACACCCTAAAAGCAGAGCTTGAGACAGAGATATGAATGTATGTGATTTATTTAGAGTACTTTCAGTAAATATGTAAATAAGAGAGAAGAGAAGGATAAGGAAAGAGAGGGAGTTGAGCAAGAGTGTGGCCTTAGATAATCCAGCCTTGTCCTGATGCACATGGCAAAGGCACTGGATCATAGAATGCACCATAATGTTGTGTTTTCCTTGAGTCAAGGGACAAATGTCAGCCAGTCATTGGCTTTGGGTTGCCTTATTGTGGGAAAGGGATTCTTCAGGTAGAGCAGCACTACTGAGTGAAGGCAATTCTGAAAGGAGGAAACGGAGCAGCCAAACCCCACAGAAGCTGGGAAATGTGTGTTGGCCCTTGAAAGGTAACAGAGTAGGCTACTCCAGTGCCTTTTATAGTGGTATTAAAAGTGCAGATATTCATTCATTCAACAAATATTATTGTAGCTCTCAAATCCAAGAGCTACCAGTTGCTGAGATTCTTTGGTGAATAAATATCTTAGCAGCATGGGTAGGGAGACAAGGAGATATTAGTCAAACAAGCATGCAATCATGATATGGCACATAGTTAACTATCACTTCAAATAATAAATCAAAGCAATATTATAGAAGCAAATCCATGATATTGCATTGATAATGGTTTCTCATAAATTGTCCTTGCTGTAACTCTTTAAAAAAATTGTGTGATCTTTTTTTATCATAGCAATCATGATCCAATGCTAGTGGTATATTAATCAAATATTTCTCAGGCGTAATTTCAAACCACAGATAGAATTAAAAAATGTGTTTTCATTCTGAAACCATGTTTGTGTACAAGTCTTACACTTGATCATTATTTAAGTTTAAGCGGGGCTGAATGCTATTTTTCTGATTTTAGAAACTATCCCCACAATTCCTATCCCTGACCACCAACACAAAAAATAGGGATCTTATTTTTGTGGAATGTTCAAGTTCATAGACTGCCTACAGTACTCTAGTTCATTTGGACACTAAACTTTCATTTAAGTCATTTAAATGTTATGAAATGTTCACCATTAAAAGGTTTGCATAATTGTGTTTGAAAATAGCAAAATTTAAAGGGTAAAATGTCATTTGAATGAGTATGTATAGATCACGAAGTCCAAGCAAATTTTGAGAGGTCAGTATAGCAGGTAAGATCTGCCAAGACAGTATAATAGGAAAACTTATTTTATACATTAATTTACTAGAAGAAAATACACAAAACATTTTGATCCACAAAATATTGTTAACCAGCAATAAATTGGATATCAGTAAATATCCATCTGTCGCTCCCAATTTTTATCTAATGGTCTATTCTCATCTCTTTAAAAAGTTCTTTACATGGTACTATGGAAACTACTATACTAAAAAATAAGCTAGCTAATGAACAATATGTCAGTAAGATAGCATACTTCTTACTTTCTTTGCCACAGAACAAAATGTCAAAAGAATATAATTCTGTTGGAGTGTCACCAAACTATGTTTTTGGAGATTGCAGTGGCAGCAAAACTAACAAGGCTTATTTTCAATAATTCTGTTCATACCTCAAATCCCTGTGGTCTTCCTAGACTCTCTTTAATATGTTTCCATGCAACAAGAATCTCTGACACAGACACACTTGTAGCCTTGACATCTGTGGGAGCAGCACTGGGTTCTGTACAAAAGAAAATGGAAATAATAACTGTGATGGTAACAAGTTATGTCTATCAAAGCATCACACCTGAATCTGTCAGGTGTTACTTCCTTTTACCTTTTTTTTGAATTGAAGTGTGGTAGCAGTGAAAAACACAAGTAAAAAGATGACGATTTTGGATTTCTCTACTTGGGTCAAGTCTCATCAATACTTTACCAATGATACACGACAAATCTAGCAAAACAAACAAAGAAGATCTTTATCCTTGGGTTAACCAGGACATTTCTGGAGAAGTTAAATTGTCTGCCTTAAATTGTCTCCCAGTCTAGCACAATGACCAAAAGCATGGACTAGAGAATCAGGTGTGGCTATTTTGTTGTTGTTGTTGTCATCTTCTGTCTTCAAAAAATTTTTTACCTCGAGGCAAGTTGCCTTTTCTCATGTTCCAGTCCTCTCATCTGTAATATGTGCATAATAAGAGTACTTATCTCAGAGGATTTTAAGGTTAGTTTTAATGGAATAATAGATAGAACATATTCAGCACAGTGCGTGGCACTTAACACATTCATTCACAAAATATCACTTGTTATTATTTGACTTTACTTTTTACCCTTGTATGCACAAATAGAGTCAACATTTCATTAGTTTTGTTGTTGTTGTTGTTGTCCCAACCACAAAGCTACATTTCTATGATTGAATATAGAACATGATGTGAATCCTAATATTTAAAAGGCACGCATTGACTTTTAAGGTAGATATGGACTGAAAAAGAAAGTCCCTGAAGGTCTCAGTCCTATTGCTCAAAAGTATGTTTTCATTCATTTCTACACTTAGTGGCATTTCTCACTTTTTTTTCCCAAATACACCATGTCTGACTGACATCCATCAAGAGGTGCACTTTACTTGAGGTTGCACTGTATGTGAGTAACAAAATATTTCCAGCTTTGACATTACTGAGTCATAAATACTATGTCACAAATACACGTTAAATGAAATTGCAGAATAAAGGCCATATATTAGTTCAAACAGTTCTATACAAAGTTGATTTATAAAACCCCTGCTGCATGAAAATTGTATAGACTTAAATACTAAACCTATATAACTGGTAAGAGTTTAGGTTAATCTATTGAAAAAGAACTCTCTCTCTCTCTCTTTCTCTCTCTCTCTCTCTCTCTTATTTAGAATCAGGGAACCATATGACAAAGCTGAGTTCTATTAATATATTTAAAAGTCATTATTAGAGATATTAAAGGAATTATAATCATTTCCTGAGGTCTTTGTTTTTTTAATGGAAGGTAGTCACACATCTATCTGGAGAAACATTTATATTACTAATTGAAAAATATAAATCAAAAACATATACCCTTGTTACTATAAAAGAAACACATAAAAGAACTTTTCCAAAGGTACATGTTTATACTGAACAATGATTTTCTTTTGATAAAACTGTCGTTAAAATGCATGCTATAACTGTGTTAATTCAAAGGGCTTAAAATTTTTTTTAATGTTTATTTATTTTTGAGACAGGGAGAGACAGAGTGCGAGCAGGGGAGGAGCAGAGAGAGGGAGACACAGAATCGGAAATAGGCTCCAGCACAGAAGCCGGTTGGAGGCTGGAACCCACAAACCAAGAGACCATGACCTCAGCTGAAGTCGACACTTAACCGACTGAGCCATCCAGGCGCCCCTCAAAGTGCTTTAGTAAATTCACATTAATTTTCACATAGGAGCTGACATTAATTCCAGCCACAGTATAAATTTTAATTTCTCATTCTGTCACCCGTTGAATATCCTTTATTATTTTCTTTTGCTCAATGGTTTCCCTCACTCCACTTTCCAATTTCCTTGTATCTGTGCATCTACCTGATTAAAAAATATATTCTGGGAAAAGCTTCTATTTCATTCTAGAATTTTGATATTGACTTGCAACAAGATTTTTTTCATTATTATTTACTAAGAGTTAAAATTCTTGATTTTGCAAGTAAATGAAAGGAAATGCTTATGTTCTTATGGTGTGTGCGACCTGGGCTTCGGGATTTAAGGTATGATGTATCTGACAGCCAGCCACACTTTGGGTATCGCTTGTTATTCACAAGCAGTTTTGCTTATCTCTTAAATGAAGGCATTGCAGAGATTTGTGTGTCACAGGCTTTTTTCCTGCTTTTTAATTCTTGAAGCAATTATATCTTTGTCAGAGAAGATTGCAGGAAGATAAATTATTTCAGAAGCACAAAATATGTGGTTGGGTGGAAGCCTTTCTATATCTCCAGAGAAAGAAATAATTTCTTTCTCAGCTTTCTGTAGCACTGCACAGGCTTAAGAACCTCTCAAATAGAAATAAGAAAGTTTTTAAAAATAAAGTTTAAAAAAAGAAAAATATTCAGAACCTATTTCCTAAACAAACACCCCAATTTCTATTTAAAAGCTCTGAGGATTTTAACTCAGAATCAGACCCAAGCTGACAGTTCATAGATACATTCTTGGGGGCTAAATATTATAGCTACATCTAATTGAATGAAATAAATGAGTCAAATGAGAACTGAAGAGTAATTTTTCATTTGGAAACAAATAAAAATAGTAAATAGTATCAGAAATAAACCTATGCTGACCTAAATTAGAAATTTAAGCTTTTAATAAAACTGACCTCAGTCAGTTTACTTCCAGCAGTTTCAGTATGCATTGTCACAGATGGGTGAACATTTTCACAAGGATTGAAAGGTTTTCTGTGGGCAAGAGTAACAGTATCACAAAATGTGTGGTTTGGATAGGAACTAGCTGTTCTATTTGGGCATCCCATTGTACCCCAACAATGGAAGGTAACTAGAAAGAATTTTAGATAGTCACTTGGATCAAGTCATAAATGGTCAGTGAGTACTTAGTCATATTTTATATTCTCCAATAATAAATTAGTTAATTTCAATCTTTCCTATAAAACTAAGAATTTCTGGCTTATTTTGGAAAAAAGTGGTGATACTAAGCCTGAATTCATGGATGTTGATAGATGAGAGAATTAGCATTCAGTCCCATTAGTCAAAGCACACTCTTTTCAGTTTGCCAGAGTCCCTATCCCTACCTATATTCTCACACTGGGACTACTTCACTTACTGAGAGCTCTTACCTGACCTCTATAGGCTTTTGCGTTATGGACATATGTTTTAGATCCATGTTCTCGTTTTGCAGATGAAAATGTGACCTTATACACAGGTTGATTTATCTAAACTCTGCTTCTAGATCTGCAGCTAGAACTCAGGTCTCAAATAATATTTCCTGTGTTGCTTTTAAATTGGCACCAAGGCAGCAATTGGCTCCTTCTGTATTTCTTAGAGTCAGTTCTAAGGCACAGAAGAGATTTTAGAGAGAACATATGTAGTTCATTTTCTTGCTGCTCAATTACTTCCAAATAACTGACAGAAGAAAAGATGAAATAAGATTAAAAGCAAACAAACAAACAACAACAGCAAATAGATGAGGGAACAATCAAAGACAATAATAATTGCCACTTATTGAGGACTTCATAGTCTTACTCAAAATTCTTTACAAAAACTAATTAATCCTTTCAGCAACCCTTCTATCACTGTCATTATTTCTGCAGAGACAAAATTGAAGGGTGGAGAGTTAAGCAACGTGCACGTGCCCAAAGTCACACAGCTGTTAGAGTATGGAGAGGATTTATCAAGGCAATCCTAACTACCATGCTGTTTGGTGCACATATCTGTGTTTATACACCTAATGCTTTTCCCTGTGTGATTGCTCTCTTTTCTCCTTGCTCCACTACACCTACTAACTTCTCTCAATATTGATGTTGGGGTCTCCACTTGGGCTCTCCACTTTAAGTTTTGCCAGAAGGCACCTAAATCTTTTTCTTTTTTAACTCCATTACAGGTTTACTATCAGCTCCTTTTATTCCCGTTTCATGGGATTTTTGATAACATTGAACGCCCGCTGCACTGCTTGTCCATAGGTCCTGTGCATTTCTAAAACTCTCCTAATCTGTAAATAATAGGAAGTGTCCTGTCGCTCTCACTTCTATTAGACTCAGGTAATTTGATGAAAATTCAGTGACTTATTTCTAAGACTGTATTAATTATGTCTAATAGATTCAGAGACTTAAAAAGATTTCTTTTTTCTCTCATGATGATATTAATTAGGCCATGGCTAACTCTTTCACTCCAGTCTTGGGATATAAAGTGGGCAAGCTGACTGATAGATTTCAATTTCTGTCAGATTAAACATTTTGAACAGCATTACCATGTTCATGAATTTAGATGATACATTTATATTAAGTGACTTAGCAGCTGGAGTTCTCCAAGTAATATGGGGGGATGTGTTTGTAATATTGATTATACATTTGACTTCCCAGGAGGGGTGGGCAGGAGCATTAATCAAAGGAGGGTTTAATAAACTCTTTGGGAGAAGGGTTATGGTTTTATTATTTAAAAATTCAGTGAAGACAGCTGTAGTTGAACTTTTACAGGCACTAATCCAAATGGATCATCTGGAAAAGACAGGAAATTATTCCTTGTATTTTAAAGCTAATATGCCAATTTATTAATTTTCAAGTTCACATAAATCCCACTGAGTTCAGTTTCAGCTAGGAAGTGATCTGGAGAATAACACCTCATGAATGTTGGGTTTTAATTTGAGCTGTGGTAGCTCCGTTTGCAAGGAGATAATTGCATATCATTTTCTGAAAATGAGGAAAGGATTTTTGGTTTTAATAAAAATAAAAGCAGCACATTTTTTACATACAAGGAAAAAGCCAAATAAACTAGAAAAGGCTAAGGTGATCACAAATAAATCTTTCATACTTTAATGAATTTCCCTGTATTTTTTTATTAGGTGTAATTGAATGCTCAGTTTCTTTTCCTTTCAAAGCCATAGTACCAAGAACTAAGTGGAAAATCAATGTAAGTTTGACTAATAAGTATTTATAGATATATGAAAGTTAAGTCAATTGGATTTTTAATATGAAAAAATCACTTTTTCATTTCTACCATGCATTATAAGTTGTATATGTTGCAACTTCACTATTATTTTAAAAAATTAGAATTTTTTCCAGAATGAGGGTATTGTATAGGGTGATAGCATTCCCTAGAGATTTGAAGTCAAATCAAGATTAGAATGCACATAATTCTTGCTTCGTTTAAAGGGTATAGATAATTGATACATGTGCAAGGTGCGTGAAATGGGAGTAAGTCTTGGCAGAGAAATCGCTCTCCTTCCAGGATTACCTAGAGTCATTTAGGGTTGGTTATGTTATAGAAATTTTATAAAGTTTCAAAGGCTCAAGGGGTTTAGCAGAAGAACGATTGGAGTGTTTCTGACAGTATTCTATGGCAGCAGTCCACCTTAGAGTCTCAGAAGTAAAGGTCATTTCACAAGTGATTTATCAAGGATCAATACTTATAAATGATGAGTTCTTTTACTACAAGATCAATTCAAAATCTTCCCTATAATAGTGTAATTGTCATTCTCATTCAAATTTACTTCTTTGAGAGGAAAAAGATGGAAGGTATGAGGAATTCATATAACCATTTATAGAACAGTGCTCTGGTTGTGAATGTCATCCATCATCAATGGACCACAGGGAAATAGGTTGAGGACCAGTACTGTAAGGGTTGTCTTGAAGTCCTTGCTTCTTCCAAACAACATGAATGCTGGTAATTACATTTGACATAGCATCTGGCACATGCTTTCTTCCTGACTTGCTGTCAGCTGTGAAAAGCTGGCTACTCCAAGGTACTCCAGGAATGTAGCTAGTTATCTTGATATGAAAAGGAAGAACTGTGCCAGTGAGCAGAGATAGAATGCTAGTCCCACTCTTTTTTCTTTACTTTATCTAAGAATATGGAGGACTTTTGAGGTGATTAGGAAGTGAACTAGGTTGGGGCGCCTGGGTGGCTCAGTCGGTTAAGCCTCTGACTTCGGCTCAGGTCAGATCTCACATTCGTGGGTTTGAGCCCCACTTTAGGCTCTGTGCTGACCTGAGCCTGGAGCCTGCTTCTGGTTCTGTGTCTACTTCTCTCTCTTTGCTCCTCCCCCTCTCATGCTCTGTCTCTCTCTGTATCAAAAATAAATAAAAACATTAAAAACATTTAAAAAAAGGAAGTGAATTAGGTTAATGGAAGTATAAGGACAGAATCTGTCTTTTGAAGAATTATGGCCTAATCAGATCAGTTGGTCTTTGGGCAAGAGTATGATGACAAAGGCACACTTTGAATCTGTATAAATGTCTGAAGACATAGAGAAGAGGAACCTACACTGGCATGAGCCCAATATATTATTTTATCAGTTCATTACAGTCCTTGACTCTTAAAAAATGTTTAATATTCAAAATCTTCACTTCTTTTAAAGTAAAGCAATTTCCCTATCTTAGGAAAATTAGAATTCAAAGTTTTAAAAAGATAGAATAAATTGACAAACTTTCAGATTCAGAGATCTAGAGATGTTTAAGACTTTTGTTTTTAAAGTGGAGGAGGATAAGGCTAGAGAGGTAGATAAACTGCAAGATTTTACAGTTAGTGTGAGCAGATTGAAACTCCATGTCTCCAGTTCCAGGCAAATGCTCTTCCCTTCCATTGTCCTGCCTTTCCTAGTTGACACAATTTAATGAGGCTAACACTTTACTCATACTTACATATAAAGTTCCACATTAATAAATTTAATTAGTGAGTAAATGCCAAATCTATGTTTTAATTTTGTTATGAAGAAAGGCAGACTATCTAGATTTCATTTTCCTGGTATCATTCATATTTCAGTCTACCAAAGTAAATGAAGTGTTACTATGAAATCCATTATAGCAACAACCTCAGTGCCTTTGAAAGAAGATACACATATTTCCTATCTAGCTTGAAAGGGTTATCTCCAAAGGCAAGCTACTTCAAGATTAAGGAAACACAGTATAAAGAACCCATGGTTGTTTAATTTCATGTTTAATTTCAAAGCAAAAGTTGACAAAGAATGTACAAATCTTGATTTCTTAAAGTCAGCACTGGTGTTACTATGTAAAGCATGTTCATAAACCTCTCCAATTTATCTCACGTGACCTGTGGGGTTATGTGCTTGATAATTAGGTAGAAGAAAGTTTAAAGAAATAAGAAAAGCATTTCTTGAATAAAACATGTACTTCAAAATAGATTTTACAGTAACATATAATGTAAAATATTATTATATATAATAGAATAAAATAACAAAACATTATTATTATATACATTCATGATGAAACAGTATAGGATAGTGGTTTAAAAGCATAAGCTTTGAAGTCATACAGATATGGGTTCAAATCCCAGCTCTGTCACTTACTATAGTTAATTACAACTTTTTTTGATTTGAGATTGTTACTTTGCCTCTCTGAGCCTCAGCTTCCTGAAAAGTAGATTGAAGATTGAGATTCCTAACTCATATTTTATTGTAAGAGTTAAATTAAATAATATAAGTAATATATTACTTAAAACTTGATATGCTAAGGCATGGGTATCTCACTGGAATACCTATGATTCCTTGTTATTACTTGATTCTTTACTCTCCTGGTTATTTTTATACTAGGATAAGCTTTTTGCTTCTACTCCAGAATTTCACTCTATATTAAAAAACTCAGGGCAGCTTGTATTTAAAACTGCGTGTTACATACATCAGACACTATCCTTGTGCTTCAGTATTCAAGTGACCGTATTTGTCACCCCACCCCCTGGCTTGTAGCCCACAGTACCAAAAAGAAAATTCTCTTGAACTATTAAATGAGTTACACAAGTCAGTACAAAGAAACTAAAATGGTCAGTTTATATTGATAATGTTCATTAGAAGATGAAAGAATGTTAGGTTTGGTGGAACATTTTCTCAATCATTTGTCATATTTAGGGAATGTGAGGCATTGTTTTCGCTAGCAATGCAAATTGAAATCCGGCACTTGAATAGAAGAAAAAACTAAGAAAACTCACCTAAGGGAGTTAGATCTATCATGCTTTCTTTTCCAGAAAAGTGCATTTTTGTATTAAAATTTAAAAGACCCAGGATTTTGATGTAGGAAGCTGAGTTCACACCTGAGCACCATCACCTATTGACTGTATCCATAAATAAGTCACACTTTTACAGTTTACTCATTTGTAAAATGGGTATTCTGCTTGGTAAGTCCTGCCTACCTAGTAGTTTTATCTTGAGAATTAAATGTGATTGTGTATATGAAAACAGCATGTTTGATAAACATCAAGGATTTAATGAATACATAGAGTTGGGTTTAATTATCCATTACAAAGTGTGTAATCTCTAGCAAGTGCCTTAACTTTTAACATTAATTACTTTTTTAAATTTTTTAAAATGTTTTGTTTATTTTTGAGAGAGAGAGAGAGACAGACAGACAGACAGACAGACAGTGTGAGCAGGGGAGGGTCAGAGAGAGAGGGAGACACAGAATCTGAAGACAGGCTCCAAGCTCTGAGCTAGCTGTCAGCACAGAGTCAGATGCAGGGTTTGAACCCACAAACCATGAGATCATGACCTGAGCTGAGGTCGGATGCTTAACTGACTGAGCCACCCAGACGCCCCCAATTTCTTTCTTTACAATGGGGATAATAAGATCTATTAGACAAGACTCTCATGAGGATTTCATGTGAAGAATTTCCAACAGAATTCCCTGTCTGCTCCTTCATTATCAGTATGATATTTTGTTTATGAGATTAGTAATAACTATTTATTGGTCACACAAGTGAAGTATTTATTTAAATTTATTTCACATACATTTAAATTTAGTGGGTTAAAATATAAAATTATCTAGATGAAAAAAACCAAAGGTGATTGGTTAAATGTCCATCCAGGGGACTGAATATACTGTAGGCATTAGTAATATCATTATATCATGGAATGATATTTCCTATGTATTGTTAGGGAATGAAGGATGTAAAGCAACACTTACGGACTGCTCAATTTTTTTAATAAAAATTGTTTGGAAAAAATTTGGAAAAATATATCTAAAAAGTGTAATGAAACAAAGGTTAAGTTTTATTTTCACTTTATGTGTAATTGTATTTTCTAATTATATACAGTAATGCTTTATCCATATAACATGCATTAATGAAATGTTGAATGTAAATAATAGAGATAAAGAAACTGACCTCCTTCCGCTGAACAGATAACCACAATCTGACTGAAAGGTCCATCTCCTTTATTGTTGTAAACGCCAACCTTCACTTCAAAGGGAGTAAGAGGAGGAACACTTTCATCTCGATAAATGAATTTTGAAGCATCAGAGGATGTCACCATTTTTTCCTTCCAGCCACGTGTTCCATTGGGCCTGAAAGCTACAATATAGCCAAAGCCTTCTCCATTCTGAAACTCTTCGGATACTGGCTAAAGAAGAAAAATGTAATTAATTATTGGCAAAATAATTGATTCAAAAAGCCACCTCTACCAAAATTTCATTTGTTTTGTAGATTATGGATAACCAGAGAAAAGGACTCTTCAAGTCTCTAATACTCCACTGGAGCCAATATAGCGTAGTCACTTGGTGGTCTTGGGAGACTTAAAAGGGGTTAAAAGAAAAAGATAAAAACTTGAATAGTATCAGTTGGTATTTAAGAGAAATAGCAAGCATACTGAAAACTCTTGAAGTGAAACAAATTTAACCCAGTTTGTCATGTATATGAAATGAACATTCCATACTAGAATGTAACACATGGGGAAAAACTGTCATATGGTCTGGTGGTCAGAAATATCTAGTTGCTGGTAATGCTCTGGAAAGCCCTTTGCACAGAAAGATAGAAGATGTTAATGTAAGAAGTTTTTGTTTATAGTATTTTCTTTTTCATTTGCTTTTGTGCTTATTAATGTGAAAACAGTAGAGAATAGTATTTGTTCAATTAACTCTTACTATATGCTTACATTTAAATGTGTAAAATGGACATAAACTGTACACTATAGAAAGGAGTAACTGTGATTGACTAATTACTCAAAGGAGCAGTTACCTCACTGCCTAGCATAATGCTTGATATATAGTAGATACCTAATAAATACTTGTCAAAACATTTTTTCTTTTGAGTATTGATTTGAAGAAAAACTGTACAAAGGGTAAGAGATAAAGCCTATTATATCAAAAATACTGAATATTTATATCTCCCCAAAATTCATATGATGAAATAATAATCCCCAATGTGATTGTATTAAGAGGTGGGCCTTTTGGTAGGTTATAAAGTTATAAGGGCAGGGACTGTATGTGTGAGAGTAGTGTTCTTATAAAGAAAACTCCAGAGATGTCTTTGGCTCCTCTGCTATTTGAAGGTAAAGTGAGAAAATGGCCATCTATTAACCAGACAGCAGGCTCTCACTAGATTTGAATCTTCTGGTGACTTGATCCTAAATTTTCAGGCTCCAGAACTGTGAGAAATAAGTTTCTGGTATTTATAAGTCACCGCCAGGAAAGCTTTGATATGCTTCTGTTAGCAGCTGGATCTAAGACACAAAGTTGATAAGGATGGCAATTCTACTTAGGGAGATTTGATTTTAGTGAAGTTCAGATATTGGGAAGTAAATTCCTGTGCAGAAATAAAAAAAACAAGAAATAAATTTTTATTGAGCAAGATAGGGATAGACAGGCTAACTGGACAGAGGATATGCTCATGGAACATTACTTCGTAGGAATGTTTTTTTCTGACCATCTTATCATTGCATTTAGAGACTATCAGGGATTTGTTCAGTTTACTCTAGTAGACATTTCCATTTACTTTTCATTGTTCATATTCTAAGGCACAGTTCTGTGAGCTACGTAGTTATGTTTAATAATTAGGTAATTTAGCAACAATAAAAGGACAATAGCTTCATGGGAAATAAATGCATTTCTCACATCCCCTCTCCCCTGCTCTTTTTTTATAGAAGAAAATTCAGAGATCATATGGTGAGGGAGACAAGAGAACTCAAAGTCCTAATTCTACTGCTTATCAGGAAAAATATTGTGCTTCAGTTTCATAATTTTTAAAATGAGAAAAAGAATTATCCTTACTAAAAGGGTTATATCCTTACTAACCCAGGCACTGTTCCACAAATTCAGTGGTGGTCATTTCCTTCTTCCCTGATGGCTTTAGTAAGGGTGTTATTTGTGAAATAATTAAATGTCAGACTATGCCAAGCGAACATCTGGAGTATTTTATGAGAGGATGTGTTTTAATTATACAAACCTTATTCTGGGATAGCCTATATGACAGGAAGACATACTTTAGTCTTGGAGAAAAGTCAACTGAGGCTGGGCATGAAATGAGACAGGTTCACATCG
Organism: Suricata suricatta; assembly: GCF_006229205.1. Lineage (NCBI taxonomy): Eukaryota > Metazoa > Chordata > Mammalia > Carnivora > Herpestidae > Suricata > Suricata suricatta. The sequence continues at coordinate 78,430,009 of NC_043710.1, read as the reverse complement.
GCAATATTCATCTGAGTAATATATGATCAAAGTGTTTCTCAACCTCATTTAAACTGAAATTTTTCAGTTTCTCTGTACCAGGTACAGAACTTATATATAGATAGATAGATACATAGATAGATAGATAGATATCCTTATTTTCTAAGGATTCAACAAGTTCTGGTATCTGATTACAGGCTTTCTTACCTCCCAGGCTATGACTAACTCATGCCTTCTTCCACTTCTTCCACTTACATTGGTGGGTGCTGTCTTTGGAACTGTGGATTAAAAATAGGCCAGAGTAAGAACAATTTGACAGACCTTGTAAGAATATATTTTGACCCTACTCAGGTTCTGTAAAATTCCAAAACAATTAAAATTTGAAGTCAGAATGGCCATATTTCAATATTAATAAAAACAAAATGTTTGTGACAGACACCCTGTTTTCAAATCTATGTGGGAAAGTTTGATATATATATTTTTCTATTTTTCATGGCCACACAATGCATTACCAAACTAGTCCTATAGTAGTAAGATTGAAACCATAATTAACACTATAGTTAAGGACATTTACTAATGGTTAAACTTCATTTTACAAATTTTCTCTTTTCTAATGATATGACTCTTCTTCTGTGGTTGTAAGGCTAAAAGAGCTCCTAGGAAGTACACAGGTTGACTTATTACTGCTTTACCAGACCCCCAGGGAGCTCCAATTTAAAGAAATTTGGTGACAGTTCCATAGAATGAGAACCTATTTAAATAAACATGAAAAACTATCAAGAGTGAATATCTCTGCAAATTACAAAATATATAAGCACCAGATGAAACTTTTTCAAATGAATAACTATTAGAATAAATGTCTCAAAGGAATACATTTCTCCTTCACTGCACTAAACCACAAAATCTGCAGCTGAAAGGGAACATTTTCAAATGAAGAACTGTTAAATGAAGAAAACTATTAAAAGAAATCATTTTGTAGGCTGAGTTTGCATGAGCAATTTTACACTCGAGCATTGCCTTTATATTCTTGCATATAGTTTTTAAATGATATCAAAAAACTCACAAACATTAAATAAATTCACTCCCATATATTACCTACTTAGATAAAAGGCTATTAATTACTGGTAAACATTCGTATAGTATTTTTTGTACCAGAAAAACTGATGCAGAATTTATATTCCACTAGAAAGGGGGAAAAAAAACAAAAAGGAGGAAAGGAGATGGGAGAGAAAAGTCTGTGAATATATATAATTGGCTCCACTGAAATAAAGACTTTTATTCACCAGGGTATAAATTTCAGAGTCTTTGGGAACTTTTCTCCATGAACATGAGTTTTTGTCTTATTCATGCACATGTGGAAGGATATATATATATATATAGCAGCAGTTACCAATCTTTCTTTCACAGTAATGTATATATTAAAATTATTCATATGTGAAGTTCACTCTCATGAATTCCCTCAGAATTAAATGAAATTGGATACGGCTTTGTCTCTCGTTCAAGAAATCACAAAAAATTCAATTGAGAAAAAATGAAGGTATTAGAGCAATGACTGTGATATGTACAAATTTTTATATAAGGAGCAAGCAAGCCATTTATTAACTTGAGTTTTTAGTAGCCATAGTTAATGCTAAATATATCAACCTATGACATATCTGTTTTGACACCATGTCCCCAAGTCACTGTTATATAGTTCTAGTTCTAAATTTATCTTCTGGTCCACGGTATAAGGTAAAGCACACAGGAATGGAGCTGGGTTAACTGTATGCATAAAATAACAGGGATCTACATTTCCAAATATTCCATCAGTGGCTAATCTCAGAGCTCTGGATGTTGTGATCATCAATGCAAGATCAAATAAATAGATAAGCAAGTTATTTTGTTGATACACTGTACTATGGCTTCTCATAGTACCATTTGTTTGTAAAAAAAAATGAACACACGCACACTTCATATTTATCTTTGACAATGAAAAGTTAAATAATATTATGACTACTATCTACCAGAGCCACTTAGTTTATCTGTTACATTGGAATCACTGAGGCTATGCCTTAAACTTAAGATTTTGGATCCACTTCCTTGAGGATAATTTTCTTATAATCATGGATTTTGTGGAAAGAATAGGCACTGAATATTCTTTTCCATTTTATTCAGCTATCAAACATCACCCAAAAAAAGAATGAGTCAGAGAGTAGACTGTAGACTCTCTAGTGAACATCTCTTGAAAGTCATTTAAAAGATATGAGTAGAATAAAATACAAGTGACTATTTGTAATTAATCCTTTCTTCTGAAGATTTGGTAATATTGTTCCACAGTCTGTTAATGCTTTTATTTTTCAGAAAACATATTTATATTTTTCAAAATTTTTAACTTTTTAAGTAAAAAAATAAATGAATAAAAATTTGGTGAAAATTCCTACTTTGAGAAATGAAAAAGTAATATAACACTTTCTATGATGTGATTTGTTTTTCTGTGAGTAATTTCATCATCAAATTATACATAAATGATCCATTGGAAAACTTTTTTTATTATTGAAATAAATCTTTAAAGATTTTTTTATTACTGCTAAATTCTTTTCAAGAGAAGATAGCCCTTATCAATTTAATATAAAGAATAAGATCCTGCTTTTCTCATCCTACTTCCAATTTTAATTTATAATAAATGACACAAAGAAGGTCATTGTTTTAATGAGACACACTGTTTTAGTACTATGTGTCTAAGAGCGCCTGGGTGGCTCAGTCAGTTAAGTGTCTGGCTTTGTCTCAGGTTATGATCTTGCGGTTTGTGGGTTCAAGCCCCATATTGGACTCTGTGCTGACAGCTCAGAGCCTGGAGCCTGCTTCCGATTCTGTGTCTCCCTCTCTTTCTGCCCCTCCCCCGCTCATGCTGTCTCTCTCTCTCTCTCAAAAATAAAAATTAAGAAATTTTTAATAGTATATGTCTATAAACATCAACTGTTCTTAAATTTAAAAAAAGCTCACTAGATATAATAGGAACTACTAATGGAAAATTTGTCTTCAAAGACATAAAAACAACCTATGTGTCCATTTACAGATGAATGGATAAAGAAAATATACATAATAAATAAAGGCAGTATGCTAAGTGAAATAAGTCAGAGAAAAAATACTATATGATCTCACTTATATGTGGAATCTAAAAAAAAACAGAACTGCTAGAAACAGAATATATTTGATGGTTGCTAAAAGTGGAGAATGGTGGGGAGGGGAAATGGGTGAAGGTGGCCAAGAGGTACAAATTTCCAGTATAAAATAAAAAGTTCTGGGCATGTAATATATGGCATGGTGAGTATAATTAACAATATTGTATATGTGAAGGTTGCTGAAAGATCGTAAGAATTCTTATCACAAGGAAAAATATTGTAACTATGTGCGATGATGGATGTTAAATAAATTTACTCATTATGTTGTAACTTTAATATAGTGTTATATGTCAATTATATATCCATAAAAACAGAAAAAAAAACACAAAAAAGAAATATTAAGGCTTTAATAGCTAGGCATCAGGCATTGTGTTTTGTTGTCAAGATCACAGTGTTTTCATTGGGTATTTTAATTTTAATTGGCTTAAATTTCCTAATTGCATACAGATGATCAGTGGAAACTATGCTCATTCATTTCCTTTTCAAGTTGGTAAGAAACAGTTATCCCTTAAGTCAACTCTTTGGAGTCCACTGATTTTAATTGTATTCTTTTATTTATAAAAAACATAGTCATGCTATGTAGATATTTGACTTAATCTTTCAAGCCCTTGTGGTATCAAGTTCCATAATTCTTGTTAGAAGTATAAAAGTAATATAATCAAACATCTAATAAATGCTTTTATTGAGTTGAGAGAAATAAGTATTTGTTGAAAAACCAAATATATTTTCAATATAATTAATAAAAACCTGGTTTAGAATTAAGCAGCTAGATGCTTTTATCTCTTGTTTTGGTGCTTATAAATGTCATGAGTTTATTGGCTTAGAGAGGCAAGTTTACATGCATGGTTAATGAGTTAAACTCTAGTTCTTTTGAGTTCTATTTGAGCAATGCTGTTCCATAAATGGATAATGTAATTGATACTTTTTTCACAAGCTGCAAATGCGTTGCTGTTTTAATGCCTTATTTGGTATGTTGAAATGTAGACTATTGTCTCTTTTCAACTTATAAATTGGAAATATTGTTATAAACACTCAGAGTGATCAAAATATAGTAACTTAATTTAGGAATGCATGACTTTAAGCATGAATCTCAAAGACTCTAAGTGTAGTAGTCTGAACAATGTCAATCATGCTAATATCATGCTTTAATTCACATTAAACTAAACAAAAGAAGATAGGATAAAATCATTTACCAATCTCCTTTTTTTCTGAAAACTTTCTAATATCTATTACAGTAGATGTTTACATAGCTTATTAAATAATACAGCTCTATGCAATTTAAGAGCTTAATAGTAATCCAGCAGCTGATTTGAAAAGAAAGGCACAGAAGAATAGAAAGAAGGAAGGGAAGTTGTTTATAAGCTAATGGTGGGAGTGAAGAGGGAAATTAAAAAAAGTTTCTACCTGAATTGAAGTACATAGCACACAAATATTTCAGCTAACTTATTATCATTCAAGTTTACTTTATTAAAAAAGTTAAGTTTAAAAAGTTTCTAAAACAAAAAGTGTTGGGAGCTGTCTGAACTCACCAGTTGAGTGAAAATTCCTGGTGAGGGTATGGCAAGTTTGCAAGGTATCCTACTTCAAGATAGCGACCAAAATCTACCCTCTTGTAACTTTCATTTCTGCTTGGGCACCAAACCTCAAAGTGCTTTGCTGATTAGTGTCACGTGCAGCCTGTCCCCCTGCCCTGTCTCTGAGGTGTGATTGGACCTGGTCAGGGAAAAGATGAGTAAACTAGATACACCCTAATGTGACTAAGGCAAGCAACGTATAATTTTCCTCCTAACTGATCAATTAACTGATAACTGACTACTTTCTGGGCGTGGATGCTATTGCAAAAGTCACTACTGCAATAAAATGTATCAATTGTCTTTGGGACTGTGAGAGCAGGCATTATGTCTCCTGGGAATCCTGTTTTTCTGAGAACTTTCTCTTAGAGCTATAAACAGCCTAATGACCCTTACTCATAAAAAAAAAAAAAAAAAAACTGACCTTTACCAAATAATGTTGTTTGCCTCTTTGTTAAAGGTCACTTCCTTAGGGCTATAATTGAGGTTTTGTAAAAAATACCTGCCCTTCCCATATAATAGCATCAGTGCCTGTAGCTAAGTTTTTTATGACAATCATTACTACTAGAATTGTAACTTCTGCAGAACCCATGTCCTGGAAAATTGTAAAAATTATCTATGATAAATCATTTACTGCTCTTTCTGCTCCTTGTACCTTTCACCATAAATAAAGCTAGAGAATCAGACAGAGCAGAGATGCCTGGTTGGTGATCAGAAAGAAACCTGAGGCTTTCTCACTCTCTCTCATGCTAACACCATCCATCCTTCAGGGGGCCCTGGACCTGCTGGATTTGGACTCTGGCAAAAAACGTACTACTGGTGTTTCCTAAAGAGTTCAAATAATGCTTTTAGTCCTTTCATTAGTATAGATAAGGTGGTGTATACAAATTGAAATATGTTTATTGTTGGAATGAGAAAGATCTTGGCTTGGATCTCCTATTTACCATTCTATTTGGTTAGCTGAAAATATTTCTTTTTGTCTTTCAGTTGCCTCACAGAGATAATAATAATATCTACTGTTAAAGGTTATTTTTATAATTATTTATATTACAAATATAGTGCCTGCAACTATTATTTATAAATATCATGTAATGTTATTATCTACTTAGATTTCAGAAAGATAAAATGGTGAAGTCTTCTATAATAAACAGCAAAAGTTCAGCATTGAGTCTGTACATATATAATCTCAAAGATTATTCACTTGGAAATCTGGATAATATTGTTTTGATAGTACCATGGGAATTATGCTTTCAAATTTGGAAATGTAGGCAAGATATCATTTTTTATTTATAAAAGAGATTATTTTAGGAAATGTAAGATTTCTCTGATTTATAAACCTCAAAAATGGCAATAGTACAAAGCACAGTAGGTTAATAAATGATGTTTACCTCAACTCATATTCTCTTAGCTTTATTTATATGGCTCCCCAATGAAGTAGAAGCAGAAGATAGGTAAAATAATCTTTGAAAGGGATTTGTTGATGCATGTGGCAAAAGGAGGATACTGAAAATGCAAGAGGAAGAAGGGAACTGGGAGGGAAGATAACTTGAAATTACTATCCTTAGTGGAGGGTTAGAATTTTTGCTTTACTTCTTAAGTGATGACCTTGTGCAAGTTTTTAAAACTTTCTACTTCTGTTTTCTCATTTGTAAAATGGGGATAAACACTTCTTGCTTTAGAGGATTGATATGACAATGAAATGATATAATAAAGGACAGTTACTTGGCATAGAGTTTGAATGATTTGAATGATTTATGACTGGTATATGGTATTATGGCGACTAAAAAGATAGGAAAATTCATACTTGAGTGTCTCACATTTACTCCTGAATTGATAAACTTGTATCAACCTTTTATCTTTCATGCTCAAGTCTTCTACAGCTCTTCTATCATTTTGCTATTAATCAGAAAAGCACAAGCCCCGGGGCACCTGGGTGGCTCAGTAGGTTAAATGTCTGACTCTTGATTTCAGTTCAGGTCATGATCTTATAGTCTGTGAGATTGATCTCTGCCTCAGATTCTGTGCTGATGGCACAGAGCCTGCTTGGGATTCTTTCTTCTCTCTCTGTCCCTCACCTCTCTCTCTCTCTCTCTCAAAATAAATAAATATTTTTAAGAGCACATGCCTAAAAATTAGCTAGATTTCTGTTATAAAGGCTTTTGCTAAAATTACTATCTTTGCTTGCAACCTGTCTCTGAAGTGGAGACCTACTTCTTTAATATATTTTGTAGAAAATACATACCTGGACCAAAGTAGTTTCATGATTTAAAAATACTATCTGCTTCATTTAATAGTATTTTCTTTTAGATTTTCTTAATTATTTCAATGGAATGCTTAACTTTTTAATATATTTTTTTAAAAATATATACCAGAGAGATTTTTACAAACCCTACAAATTTTTTTTGCCTTTTATCTGCACACCAGTGCCTGATAACAATAGATTTTCTAATTGTCCCCTGTAAGTAATTCTGTACAAGTCCCATTTGGTCTGGTGTTCAAAGCCCCATTAAATTCCATTTACAAGGCCAATAGACATAACCCCAGAGAAAACTAATACAAAAATAATTCTATTGTGTTCCTTCCATAATTTGTAAACTCAATGAAATCTCCTAAGTAATTATCATAAACAAGAACTGTGAAGGTAGAAATAGGAACAAAGCAAGATTCGTTCAGAAGTAGGAAGGTAATGTACAGTGAAAGAAATGGTAATAGGAAATTAAATGAGTCTTCTGGAACTTGGGATGAGTCAGATGTAACCTCAATTGCTAAAGTGAGGTTGGCCAGACAAAAATCACAGAATTGCTAAGAATCAGAGAAACCAAATTTTATGATCCTTTTCCATTACCCTCCTCTAGCTCATATATATAGAATTTTAGCACAAAGAAGGTTTTGGAAAAAATATTGTCAGCTTAGTAGAAAAATGTGCTGTGGCATCTCCTTCCACCCTTAGCTGTCAATACAAGAGAAATGGGAGTGTCGTTTCCCTCTCAAGCTAAGTGAGATGGGGAGGAAAGCACTGCTGCAGAGCACAGGTGGTTACATCTCATATCCTGGCTGAATGCTGTTGGGTTTCAGAATTTTGCAATATAGCCTAGTCGTATGCTTTTTTACCAGAGTGGAGACCAAAATAACTCTTGAGAACATTGAGTTTGGCAGGTCAGGAATGTGATTACTGGGGGCCAAGTGGACACTCTGGGAGGTAAGTTTAAATAGGGTGATTAGGATCATAGTCAAGTATACTGCCTGTTAGAGGATAGGATAGTCTCCAAAGAACCCGATACGTCCTGTAAGAGCAAAAAGCAGTATGTGGGCAAATGCCATTACATACTGCACTCAACACGCATGTAAGTACTACACTCATGTGAATACTACCTAAGTAGTTTTCCTTCTTCTTATCTGGCCTGTAAAGTGCCTGGAACAGCAGCTAGAAGGTGAGAGAAGAAGTGAAAAGAAATAAAAGACAAATGATTGCTCTTGGTTCAAGCCTATGCTGGGAAAGAAGAAGAGAAAGCATGGAACTGGATGTGAGATTAAAGTTCTTATTTAAATTAAAATGGAAGTTTTTTAATACCTGAAAGTGATACTTCCCTAGTATCTAAAAGTACCTTGGATGTATATAGTTGGGGCTGAAGTCAGAGATCAGATGAAGGATAATGGAGAGAATAAAATTATTTTATGCTTAAATTCTACAGAGTTCAGTCTGTTAGTAAACCAATTATATAACTACGATATACTGCAGACAATGCTAAGGCTAGGAAAGATTTTCATCTTATTAACACTCAGATTTCTCTGGCTGAGCATTTACCTATTAAATGTAGAAAAAATATTTTGCTTTGTGTGGCCAGAAATATGCGTGTTTCCTTTTCCATTTCAGTCTAGAAAGAATGGCAGGTCAGAATACAATGTGCTAAGCACCTGGAAAACGATATGAATCTAAAACAAACTTTTTAAGCATGTTCTTTCATTTGACATCTCTTTTTTTCCTGCTCCTTTTGTGTTGTCTATGCTATAAGAAGCAAAGAAAACGGCCACATACTGCTACAATTTCACAATCCACAAGCCAGACTAAAACCTGGCTAGATAACAAATGCAGCATGGAAAGCTAGACAGGGATAGAGACAGATATTTAGAGGAAAGGTTTTAGAGGAGAGGTGTTGTGTGTACTGCGCACCACATTCTGAACGGCTCTTTGACTCGCAAGCCGTCGGGTGGACTGAGTGGCCAGACTTAATGGTACAGTCTGTGGCAGAGACTTCTCAGTAGGAGGTCATCTTGGAGGAGCCAGATACAAGCCAAGAAGCTGGATGATTCTTATGATATCAATAGACATACATTTAACCTAAAAATATTTCCTAAGTATGAAAAAAGTGACTTATGCATAATTACTATTGTTAAATTTTCCATTGAACAAAGTAATAACTCATTTACATTCATGACGATGACAATGATGACGATGATGATAAGTGGCTAATGTTAAGCACTTACCATGTCCCAGGTACTCTGTTAAGCTCCTTGCATGCATTTTGTTATTTAATTGAAAGAGCCAATGGAGTAGGTTGTGATTCTGTCTCCATTTTATAAGTGGGAAAATTGAGACTTGAGCAATTTATATATCTTACCTATTTCACTGCTAATAAATAGCAGAGAACATTAATCCAGATCTGCCTAATTCTAAAATTCAAATTCTTAATTACAGGTTAAAGATAGAATCTTCTTTTCTCTCTTTCTTTCTCCATTTCTGTTATTTTATTATGTTTGTTTTTAATGTTTATTTTTGAGAGAGAGAGAGAGAGAGAGACAGGAGACAGAGAGAGAAAGAGACAGAATGCAAGCGGGGAGGGACACAGAGAGACAGAGACACAGAATCTGAAGCTGGCTCCAGGCTCTGAGCTGTCACACCAGACCAGCTGTTAAACTCAGAAACCATGAGATCCTGACCTGAGCTGAAGTCAGATGCCTAACTGATTGAGCCACCCAGGCACCCCCCTGTTATTTCATCATTATTTGAAATAAAGAGCTTCAGATATTGAGATTTATACAAAGAGCTATGATAATCATAGACATTTTATATTGCAGAGAAGACCAAACCTTTCTAAATAATATATTACTTAGTTAACTCTCTCTTATGTCCTTTTCATTTATAGTCAACAATTAATGTTATAAATGAACAACTCATGGAATATTAACATTCAATTAAATAAGAAAATTGTTGTTGTATTCATTTCATATATTATTCCATTTCTACTGTAATGTATATTTTACATTCACTTCCTAAAATGTGATTTTTTCCCCCTTTTGTGTCCTCTTTCTAAATGATAGAGAAAGCATTTCCTTTACAAACCCAAAATCATATACTGGTTTGATGATAGTAACACATTTCCAAAATAAAACAAGGTTATATCTATCTGCCTAGATATCTGTCATCTGTCTACCTATCAATCATCTATCTTTCTCTCTCTCTCTCTTTCTCTTTCCACGTATCTATCATCTACATATGTGTATCAAATAACAAAAACTTATAATAAAATTATGCTATACATAAATACAAATGTACATTAAAGTAAAAAAACATATATAGAGTACTATGCTGATATTATAATGATAAGTCAGATTGAACCAATTTATCTTACATTTATTGACTGTTAGGAGTCTTTTGATGACTGTAAAATTCAAAATATATCCTAGAAGAAACTGCCAAGAAAAGCTAACTTTTTTGGTATGTGGGAGAGAAACAATCCTAAGGTAAAAATGCTTTACTAAACCGGCCTTGGGATTTATAATATTCAATTAAATAGGATACTTTCAAAGGAACATAAAACTTTCAATTCAATATCTTGAATGTGAGATTTTAATCTTACAAGTAGCTCTGTTGATTTTCAAAGATTACTTGGTTCGTTAGAACAGGATCATCATTTAAAATACAGAACATGTACTTAAAAGAGGCAGAGCATGTCACTTGAGAAGGCATCTCAGGATATTTGTGTCCCTTTTAATCTGTGCTGCCTGATAAAACAGGCACGAAACTCAACTTTTGGCTCAGCTCCATTAGTAACTCTAGCCCTGAGTAGTACCAAAGCACAAGACGCATAAAGTAGGCAGTGCAAGCCTTCCTCAACTAACTTTCAAAGGGGTGTATTTATTTCATGCATTTTTCATGCTATTTCTTTTCTCTTCCATGAGATTTTAATGGACTAAAGTATGCCCTGTATATAGAACTAATGCTAAAATGGAAAGCCTGGAGCTGTATGATTGAGGTAGCTGCAGGAAGAGATGAGGGATAAGTCTTTCAGAATGTATCATCTGAATGCAGTTTAGTTTGAAAAATAAAAGCGTTTTTGCTAAAGTGTTTTTTAATTGTACAAGGAGATTTATACTATAAAAAGTCTAAAAGGATTATTCATCTCAAACAGATAATTTATTTTCAAAATGAATATTTATAGAAAGCCTTTGAATTAGGCAGTAATCTTTGCCTTTGTTTAAACACAATTAACAATATGCAAAATAAGGCAGTTCTTTTTAGAAAATATGTGAGCATAAGTACTAATATTGGCAGTCATTTCAATATCAGCTCAGTGAGTGCATAAAATGAGGAATGACTAACCTGTTACACTCTTAATTAGTGAACACCTGTACACAATGAAAGCATGGCTGATTTATGAATGCATGAAAATCTAACCAGGCAATTAATGTTCAGTTTAAAATTCACATTATTGAAAAAGTAGCAGAAAACAACCAAGATGTACTAGGCAAATCACAAAAGCAGAATAGTTGGATTTTCTGGGAATGAATCTTTTCCAACAAATTTAGGCTACTTTAGCTTTTATTTTCTTGATTGCTTAATTTTGAATAGGAATAATTTGAACATCTTTTGTATAGCTATTCCCATTTAGGGCAATTTGGTATTTTTTTTCTTTTTTTTCAAAGGATCAGACCTAGTGTGTTTTAGAGGAAAAATCAATAATAATAAAAAAAATCAGTTTATTTTAATTATTATAAGCTTTTTTCAATTTGTGAGAATTTACAAATCACATTTTTGGTTCAATTCTATAACTATAATACAAAATGGACAATTAATTCTTAGTCTTCTATGTATATGTATTTTTCACCTAACTACTGCTTGGGTAGGGACATGTAAAGGAAAGCAAAGAAATTTTTCCTTTAATTTTTCAAGAAAAACATACAGAGTACCAGTGCCAAAATACTGTCTTAGGTGCTTAATATATAGCACTAAAAAATTAGACAAACATTCTCATCCTCAGTGTACTGACATTCTAATGGTTATTGAGATTCATATATTATCATTGAGTGTAAAAATATTAAAATTTGTTTTATCCCTCCTTGGATTGGTAATCTACCCCTTCTTTGTTTTGAATTTGCTTTTATCAGCATTATTGACATCTGTGTTTGCCTAAGCTAATGCCCTACTAGACACTTTTTAAAATTTATTTTTTAATGTTTATTTATTTTTGAAAGAGAGAGAGCATGTGTGTGAGTGGTGGAGGGGCAGAGAAACAGAGAGGGAGACACAGAATTCGAAGCAGTCTCCAGGCTCCCAGCTGTCAGTCCCAGCACAGTCTGAGGTGGGGCTCAAACTCATAAACCATGAGATCATGACCTGAACTGAAGTCAGACACTGAACCAACTGAGCTACCTAGCTGCCCTAGACATTTTTAAATATACAATTTTATAAGGACATAAGAGATAAATCTCAATAAAACTTTGTTCAAAGTAATCAAAACTTTGTGAACAATTTTCTTTATGTTTTCTTTTTCCAGACACTGGGCTAGATTTTTTAATTTTGTTTTTTAATATTTTTTAATATTTTACTTGTTTTTAAGTTTACTTTAGAGAAAGCATGCCTGTGCAAGTGAGGGAGGGACAGAGAAAGAGGAAGAGAGAATCCTAAGCATGCTCTGTGCCGTCGGGGCAGAGCTCTCTGTGGGGCTTGAACTCTATGACCGTGAGATCATGACTTGAGCTGAAATGGAGAGTTGGATGCTTAACCAACTGAGCCACCCAGGTGCCCCCAAACTTTATTTTTAAATAAAGCTGCTAATTCCTCTATGTGACTATTAGAAATATTTTAGAGATATTTCATTCCAAGAGACCAGAAGAATGCTGTATTTTCAAAGTCAGGAAGCAGATGGATATTTTTTGTAAATATAGATGTCAAGGGGGCAGTAAGTCAAATTAAGGTGACATGTGCCTTTGCAGAGTATAATTTATGACCAGTCAGGTGATGAAGGGCAATATAGAGTTCTAAGGAAATACACTGAAATTAAACTTTACTGTTACCAGTGAAGAAAAAGAGGAAGGCCTATTTATTCTGAACTTTATGGATTTGCTATATTGAATGAGTATATAATTACAAAAAGAAACTAACTGCTTCAATTTCATGGTCACTTGAAGATGAGTGCTAGGGTTGGGAGGAAATTGAAGCATCTAGATGCCTTTGTGAATACAAGGAGAAAAAGAATGGAAAACAAATAAAATGAAATAATTATCTTAAAGGATATAATTTTATGAAGTCTAGGTAAGTGAATTAGGAAGAATTTTACTAAAGCAAGAAATCATGTTAATTCAAATTGATCTTAACGTGATTAGCAGCATGCTAAATTGCGTTCTGATTCTCCAAAATTCTTACCTGCTTCATTTGTACGGATCATTCGAGATGGGGTGCTTGGATCTCCAGTCCCAATTGGGTTGGTAGCCACTACTCTAAATTCATATTCCACCCAGGGGTTAAGGTCCACTGCCATGGCTGACTCCATGTCACCGGTTATGATTTCTGGGACTGTGGAGAGGAAAGAGATTTCATGGCATTAGGAGGATTCAGAAATAGTTACAAATGGCAATCAAGGATATCACAGGTATAACAGAATCAACAGACTGATGCATAATTCATTATTACACATGGTCATGGTGGCACTTCTGGTCTCATTAGTAAAATGAAAGTCAGTCTTCAGGAAGTCAGCACTTGTCCATTCAAAGATTGTTGTAGTTAATTAGAATTCTTTCATCCCATCTTTATACATAAATTTCTATAACCTAACTTGCCATTATCTACACTAAAAATAATTTTTTCAACCTCTCAGCCTAAAATAAGAGGCTAACTAGTGCTATAATTTAAGCAAGAAGTTTTTAAATTTCTAGGGAAATTTCTTGAGATGTTTGCCTCTTGCAGTTCTGCAAACATGCTTAGCCACTTGGCAGTTCAAAGCTGCAAACCCCTCTAATTTAAAAAATCAGGTTTGTGGGATCTAAGCAGAAGCTCTGCACTCTTCTTGGAATGACTTTTGTCATTTTGATTTTATTAAACACAAAATTGTTTTTCAGTATAATTATCATGGAGTAAAATACTTTTTACATAATATACATGATGTATTTAGGACTGCTTTTCTTGTTAATTCATCTCTGCTGTCTAGGCAATACTTATGGAAGTATATTTGTCACAGGCATGGAAATAGAGAAAGAGGAGAACCTCCCTGATGATTGCAAAGATCCTCTGGATTTATGTCAATCCTGGACTTCTTTGTAAGCATGTTAAGATGGCGGAGGCTCTTGATTTGCTGATTCAGTGTGATTTTACTGACAAGATGGAATTTGGATTTTACATGAATGTCTCTTTTGAAATGTGTCAAGAGAATGTTAACACCCAGTTCTGTGAAAGGTGAATAATCAGAGAGCATTGGCAGGGTGGGCTGCCTGACAAATCTCATAGCAATGCAGAGCTGAATGTTTTTTAAGCAGTAAAATGAAGACCTGGAAAAAAAAAAAAGGTCTGTCCCTTTTTGCTGCCCTGGAAGCTAAGCAATATCCTTGGAGTCTAAGAGATAGGGGATAAAAGGCCACTGCTCAGTCCATAGCTTGGTGAAATGCTGCCTGTCAAATATAAACATGGCAAGATTTCCCTAAACATTTAGCCCTCCCTTGCTCCTAACTTACACTAGATCATCAATACTTGCTTTGATCCGTCAAAGACTTACCTCACTGCTTCATTTACTTCTGCTTATGTCAGTCACCTTCAGCAGCTCTAGACATCTAGGACATCCCTCATCCCTTTATTCTAATCCCTACAGAATTCTGCCCATACCCTTTTCTGCCCTACTTCCTTTCCTTACTCTGTGAAAACTTTTTACTGTGAATTCATAATCCTTTATTAGCAAAACTCCCTGTTTATCATTTTCTTTCCTGAACATCTTTCCAACTTTTACTTTAATAGAATCCTGAATCCCCAATAAAGAATCTTTATGCCTGTCAAAGGGTGGCTCTCTTAAGATATTGTAGAGAAGAGTAACCAGTCTATCTTGGTTGTGTTCACCCTCTCCTTTGTCTCCAAAGGATTTTTTCCATTAGCATATAAGCATGCAGTTATTTTCCGCACCCAAGCTCTACCAAAACAAAACAAAACTTTCAAAATTTCCTCTCCTTTTAGACTTATCCAGCTTCTACTTCTTGAGAGTTGTTTGGGCTATTATTTCCTATCTCTAATCATTTTCCTGTGAACTCAGTCCCAACATAAAGATTGGTAGAATAGATCCTACCTTTAAGCTCTTCCCTCCAGCATTCTCCCATAACTGCTACTGTCAAGGTTACCAGTGATATTTATTACTAAAACCCTATTGCCAGATCTCTATTCCCCATCTTTCTTGACACATTCTCTTTTCTTTGAAATACTTTTTAAAGCTTAACTTCTGTTTTCTCTCACCTGACTATGCCTTATTAGTCATCATTGCTGGTTTCTTTTCATCTTTCAGGTGCACCAAGTTCTACTAACTCTTTGGTGGTCTTATCTAGTCTCATGGTTTTAAATACCTTCTGTGTGCTATGACCCCAATATTTTCAGCCATGAACCTCTTCCCTAGACTCCAAACTCATTTTTACAATGGCCTATGAGACATTTCTATTTGGATAGGTTCTCAACTTTAAATTCTACCTCCTATTTCTGAAGTATTCCTTATTCAGTGAATATTAATTGTATTCTTATGGGTGTTGACTCCAAGATCTTGGAGTCACCCTGGATTCCTTTATTTTCTCCCCTTGTATAACTTTAACCCATAAACAAATTATAAAATTGTTGACATCAAAATATGATGTCTTCACCTCTCTTTGCAACGAAACTTCTTAAAAGGGTTTCTTTTATTCCTTCCCTTTTCTCACTTTTTAAAAAATGAAGTAATATACATTGATATATTAGGTTCAGGTGTAAAATATAATGATTCAAAAACTCTGTGCATTACTCAGTGCTCATCAAGAGAAATATACTGTTGACTCCCTTTATCTTTTTACCCTTTCCCCAACCTATTTCCTCTCTGACAGCTACCAGTTTGTTCTCAGTATTTAAGAGTCTGATTTTGGGGGGCACCTAGGTGGCTCAGTCAGTTAAGCATTCGGTTTGGCTCAGGTCATGATATTCTGGTTTATGGGTTTGAGCCCGCATCGGTTCTGTGCTAAGAGCTCAGAGCCTGGAGCCTGTTTCAGATTCTGTGTGTGTCTCTCTCTCTGCCTCCCCTTGCTTGCACTCTGTCTGTCTCTGTCTCAAAAAAAAATAAACATTAAAAAATTTTTCTAAAGAGTCTGTTTTTTTGTTTATAGCTTCTTTCTGTTTGATTTGTTTTTTAAATTACACATATAAGTGAAATCCTATAGCATTTGTCTTTCTCTGACTGACTTACGTCACTTAGCATTATACCCTGTAGGTCTATCCATATTGTTGCAAATAACAAAATCTCATTTTTAATGGCTTTTTAATATTCCATTTTATACATGTGGCATATCTTTATCTGTTTATCTATCAATGGACACTGGGTTGCTTCCTATCACTTTTAAAAATAATTTATTGTCAAGTTGATTTCCATATAACACCCAGTGTGCATTCCAACAAGTGCCCTCCTCAATACCATCACCTATTTTCCCCTCTCCTCCACCCCCACCAGTCCTCAGTTTGTTCTCAGTATTTAAGAGTCTCTTATGGTTGGCCTCCCTCCCTCTCCTTAACCATTTCTTTCCCCTTCCCCTCACCTATGATCCTCTGGTAAGTTTCTCCTGTTACACTTATGATTGAAAACATATGGTATCTGTCCTTCTCTGCCTGACTTATTTCACTTAGCATAATACCCTCAAGTTCCATTCACATTGCAACAAATGGGTATATTTCACTCTTTGTAATTGCCATGTAGTATTCCATTGTATATACAAACCACCTCTTGATCCATTCATCAGTTGATGGATATTTAGGCTGTTTCCATGATTTGGCTATTGTTGAAAGTGCTCCTATGAACATTGGGGTACATGTTCCCCTATGCATCAGCACTTCTGTATCCCTTGGGTAAATTCCTAGCAGTGCTATTGCTAGGTCATAGGGGAGTTCTATTGATAGTTTTTTGAGGAACCTCCACACTGTTTTCCAGGGTGGATGCACCAGTTTACATTCCCACAAACAGTGTAAGAGGGTGCTCCTTTCTCCACATCCTCACCAGCATTTATTTTCTCCTGATTTGTTCATTTTAGCCACTCTGACTGGCATGAGGTGATATCTCAGTGTTGTTTTGATTTGTATTTCCCTGATGATGAGTGACACTGAGTATCATTTCATGTGTCTGTTGGCCATCTAGATGTTCTCTTCAGAGAAGTGTCTACTCATGTCTTCTGCCCATTTCTTCACTAGATTATTTATTTTTCCTGTGTGGAGTTTAGTGAGTTCCCTATAGATTTTGGACACTAGCCTTTTATCTGATATGTCATTTGCAACTATATTTTCCTTTTCCATTGATTGCCTATTAGTTTTATTGATTGTTTCCTTTGCGATGCAAAAGATTTTTATCTTGATGAGATCCCAATAGTTCATTTTTACTCTTGATTCCCTTGTTTTTGGAGATGTGTAGAGTAGGAAGTTGCTGTGATTGAGGTCAAGGAGGCTGTTTCCTGCTTTTTCTTCTAGGGTTTTGATGTTTTCCTGTCTCACATTACAGGTCTTTCATCCATTTTTGAGTTTATTTTTGTGTATGGTGTAAGAAAGTGGTCTAGTTTCATTCCTATCTTGACAATAATAAAAATGCTACAATAAATACAAGGTTGGGTATATCTTTTGAAATTAGTGTTTATTTTTTTCTTTGGGAAAATACTCTGTAGTGGAATTACTCATTCATATGGTAATTCTATTTTAAATTTTTTGAGGAAACTCCATGCTGTTTTCCAGAGTGGTTGCACCAACTTCCATTCCTACCAAAGTGTCCAAAGCTTCATTTTTCTCTACATTGTTGCTAACATTTATTATTTATTATCTTCTTGAGGCTAGCCATTTTGACAGGTATACATCTCATTGTGATTTTAATTTATATTTCCCTAATGCTTTGCGATATTGAGCACCTTTTCATGTGTTTTTTTAGCCATCTGTACATCTTCTTTGGAAAAATGTTTATTCTGGACATCTGCTCATTTTTATATCAGATTATTTGGGGCGTTTTTAGTGTTGCATTTATATATTTTGGATATTTACTCCTTATCAGATATATTATTTGCCAATATCTTCTCCCACTCAGTAGGTTGCCTTTTTGTTTTGTTAATGTTTAATTCACCACGTAAAAGGTTTTTACTTTAGTGTAATCCTAATAGTTTAATTTTGCTATTATTTCCCTGCCATAGGAGACATAGCTACAAAAATGTTGCTATCGATGATATCAAAGGAATTACTGCCTATCCTTTCTTTTAGGAATTTTATGGTTTCAGGTCTTACACTTAAATCTTTAAACTATTTTGAATTTATTCTTGTGTATGGTGTAAGAATGTGGCCCAGTTTTATTCTGTTGCATGCAGATATCCAGTTTCCCCAACACCATTTATCAAAGAGACTATCTTTTCCCCATTGTATATTCTTGTCCCCTTTGTTGTACATTAATTGACTATGCATGGGTTTATTTTTTGTTGTCTTTTTCTGGTCTATTGATATATGTATCTATTTCTGTGCCAGTACCATAATGTTTTGATTATTACACCTTTGTAGTATATCTTGAAATCTGGGAATGTGATACCTCCAGTTTTGTTCTTTTTTCTCAATATTGCTTTGGCTATTCAGGATCTTTTCTTGTTCCATACATATTTTAGTATTTCTGTGAAAAATACTATCGGCATTTTTTTTTGATAACAATTACCTGAAGTATGTAGATTGCTTTGGATACAAGGGACATTTTAACAATATTGGCTCTTCTAATCTATGAACATGAGATATCTTTTCATTTGTTTGGGTCATCTTTAATTTCTTTTATAAATGTTATAGTTTTCAAAGTACTGGTCTTTAACTTCCTTGGAAAACTTTATACTAGGCATTTCATTATTTTTGGTGCAAATATAAATGGAATTGCTATTTAAAATTTTTTCTTTCTGCTACCTCACTACTCTTATATAAAAATACAACAGATTTCTGCATATTAATTTTGTGTCTTGTGACTTTACTGAATTAATTTATCAGTTTTAGTAGTTTTTTTGTAGAATCTTCAGTATCATTTCATCTGCAAATACTGAGTTTTAGTTCTTTCCTACCAATTTGGTGGCTTCTTATTAATTTTTCTTATCTGATTGCAGTGGCTAGTAATCCCAGTGCTATTTCGAATAAAAGTGGTGAAAGTGGAAATCCTTGTCTTAGATTCTAATCTTATAGGAAAGATTAGATTCTCAGTATTCACCTTTGAGCTATGGGATTTTCATACATGACTTTTATTGTGTTGAGGTATGTTCCTTCTACACCTAATTTGTTAACTTTTTATCATGAATGGATGTAGTCCTTTGTTAAATGCTTTTTCTGTGTCTATTGAGAAGATCATAGGATTTTTATCCTTTGTCTTGTTGTGGTATATCACATTGCTTGATATGCAAATACTGAAACACTGTGCTTCGCACTTATTGTGGTGAATGACTTCTTATGTTGAACCATTTTTGTGAGACTTTAGTCTTTATTATTTTACTAAAAATACTATTGTCAAGGTAACCAAAGACCTCCATGTTCCTAAGATCAATGATTATTTCTAAATTTCATCATACTTCACCTGTCAGTAGCATTTGACACAGTTGATTACTTCCTTTTCCTTGATGAATTTTATTCTTTTGTCTTCCAGAATATCACATTGTCTTGGTTTTCCTTTTAACTAAACGGTTAGTTTTCTCCTTATCCTTTGTCTTTTTCTTCTTCTCCACAACTTCTTACTATTGAAATACTCCAGGGCTCAATTTTCCTACTCTTTTCTTCTTTATTTTATGTTCATATCCTTGGACATGACATGCAGTATTATGGGTTTAAATAAAATTTATATGTCAATAACTTTCCAATTTATAACTTTTTTCTAAACCCCTCTCTTAAACTGCATCCTCATATATCTAATTACCTATCCATAGGAGCTCTATCTCCACACATATAGGGGTCCTATAGTGACAGTGAATCTCTGTATTCACTGGGAGTTAGGGCTTCAACATATAAGCTTTCGAGGAGGCACAATTCAGTACATATCAGGTCGGTTGCAACTTTAAATAAAATGTTCAGGATAAGTCTCACTGAGAAGGCACATTTGAGTAAAGTTTTAAAGGAAATGTGGATTTCGTTATACCAATATTGAGGGGAGAAGCATGTCAGGTAAAAGATACAACTAGTGCAAAGGTATTAGAAACATTATATGTAAGAATATTAGAAGATTGGTAAGTCAGGAGCAAAGTGAGTTTTAAGGAGAATGGTGAAGATAAGTGGAGAATGATAGAAGATGATAGGACCAAGTCATATAGGAGTTGAGTTTTCATTCTGAAAGAAATGAAGAGACATTGAAAGACTGATATTCTAAGTCTTATCTTTTAATACATTAGTTCAAACTATGTTTGAAATAGGAAGGGGGCACCTGGGTGGCTCAGTTAGTTAAGTGTCTGACTTCGGCTCAGGTCATGATCTCATGGTTCATGGGTTTGAGCCCCATGTCGGCTAGGTTCTGACAGCTCAGAGCCTGGATCCTGCTTTGGATTTTGTGTTTCTCTCTCTCTCTGTCCCTGCCCTTAAAAAAATAGAAAGTAATCAATATGAAATGAGGTCATAAAGATGGGGCTTTTATCTGATAGAATGTGTCCTTATAAGAAGAGGTACCAGAGCACCCACTTCCTTTTTTCTCTTCCATATAAGATCACACAGTGCAGCTGCCAACCAGAAGGAGAGTACTCACCAAGAATTAAATCAAATTGGCTGGTACCTAGATCTTAGAATTTCCAGCCTCTAGAAATGTGAGAAGAAAAATTTTTGTTATTTAAGCAACCAAGTTTATGTTCCTTTGTTATGGCAGTCTGAGCTGACAAACATACTGCCCATACCATAACACTTCTGATCCTCCTTAGAATATTTCATTTTTTTCATTAACTTCTTTTGTTTGTTTTGTTTTTATTTTTTGTCTAAATTTTAGTTAGTTAACAGACAGTGAAAGATTGGTTTTAGGAGTAGAATCCAGTGATTTATCACTTACATGCAACACCCAGTGTCATCACAAGTGCCCTCCTTAGTACCCATCACCTTTCTAGTCCATCTCTCACTCACCTCCTCCATCAACCCTCAATTTCTTCTCTATCATTAAGAGTCTCTTGTGGCTTGTTTCCCTCTCTTCTCTCCATCCCTACTTTCCATAGGTTAATCAGTTTTCTTTCTTAGATTCCACATATAAGTGAAATAATCTGATATGTTTTTCTCTGACTGACTTCTTTTGCTTAGCTTAATACATTCTAGCTCTATCCACATCATTTTAAATGAGAAGATTTCATTTTTTTGTTGGATGAGTAATCATCCAATGTATATATACCAGATATTATTTATTCATTTGTCAGCCAATTGATATTTGGGTTCTCCCATAGTTTGGCTATTGTTGATAATGCCGCTATAAACATTGGGGGTGCATGTACCCCTTCACATCTGTATTTTTATATCCTTTGGGTAAATACCTAACAGTGCAATTGCTGGGTCATTGGGTAGTTCTATTTTTAGTGTTTTGAGAAACTGTCATACTACTCTCCAGAGTGGCTCCAGTTAGTATTCCCACCAGGAATGCAAGAAAGGTCTCCTTTCTTCACATCCTCACCAACACCTGTTGTTTCTTATGTTGTTCATTTTAGCCATACTGATGGGCATCAGGTGGTATTTCATCATAGTTTTCATTTGCATTTCCCTGATGATGAGTAATGTTGAACATCTTTCCATGTATCTGTTAGCACTCTGGATGTCTTCTTTGGAAAATGGTCTCTTTGTGTCTTCTGCCTATTTACTGGGTTGTTTGTTTTTTGGGTGTTGAGTTTGACAAGTTCTTTATAGATTTTGAATACTAACCCTTCATCAGATATGTTGTTTGCAAATATATTCTCCCATTCTGTAGGCTGACTTTTAGTTTTATTGATTGTTTTCTTCACTATGCAGAACCTTTTTATTTTGATAAACTGCCAATAGTTTATGTCTGCTTTTGTTTCCTTTGCCTTTGGTGATGTGCCTGGTAAGAAGTTGCTGTGGCCTAGATCAAAGAAGTTGTTGCCTGTGTTCTTCTCTAGGATTTTGATGACTTCTTGTCTCACTTTTAGTTCTTCAGTCTATTTTGAATGTAGTTTTGTGTGTGGTGTAAGAAAGTTGTCCAGTTTCATTCTTCTGCATGTCGCTGTACAGTTTTCCCAACATCATTTGTTGAAGGGACTGTCTTTTGTCCACTG
>NC_043710.1:78405861-78407489 GCF_006229205.1 Suricata suricatta | reverse complement strand
ATAAAATTGATCACTTATAGAAATATATTTCTGAGAAATCTATATTTCCTTATAACTATAGTACAAACACAGATTTCTGAATAAGTACCTGTTGAACTGAATTTTAAAAGGACTCCTTACTTATAAATGTTCCAGTATTCAAACTAAGTTAGGAAGATTACAATGCAACATTATAGGAGGGACTTCTAAAACAAGTAAATCCCCCAAAAAACCAGATGCCTAAGCCCTATATGCACATGCATGTGCACACACACATACACACAAAAACTCTCCTTCATTTTCCCTTCTGCCAAAAAATTCTACAGTTTATATATGTATCTATACACACACATACATACGCATTTCGCTTTCTGTCTATCAAATAATAAAAAGTAAAAACAAGTTACTCAAGTTGTGAGAAATCAAGATGTTAAGTGTGACTAGGAAAATACAGTTGTTACAGGAGGAAGATTAGATGTTCGGGGTTGCCATGTCATGTGTTAAGGTAAGAAAGACAACATGGGCATGGAATGAGTAAGGAAACATCTGTATGTTTTGCAATATGCCCATAAAGAAAATGTCCCAAGAAGTACGGGCAGTGTGGCAAGAGTGGGCATGTTGCATAGCTACAGGCAGGAAACTGGGCAAGGGCAGTGCACAACACCAGATCTAAAGGTGAATCCATTTACTGCCTATAAAGCAAAAGCTTTGGGCTGTCATGAAAATGAAACCATAAAAGCACTGGGGCAGAGGTTATACGTGTTTTTGAATAAACTGGCTTATGTGGCTTGACTTTGTGATTTTTCCAGAATCATCAGTTAAGCCTAGAGAGTCCCCCAGTTTCTTTCTTTCTTTATTTTTCTTTTAGTTTATTTATTTATTTAGAGAGAGACAGAGACAGCATGAGCTGGGGAGGGGCAGATGTAGAGGAAGAGAGAGAGAATCCCAGGCAGGCTTCTCACTGTCAGCACAGAGCCCAATGCAGGGCTCAAACCCACAAAACCATGAGATCATGACATGAACTGAAACCAAGACACGCTTAACTGCCTGTCCGCCCATGTGCCCCAATTCCCCCAGTTTCTTGAATCTGCAGAGGTATCACAGGGTTGACATGGAGCCAGAAAAGAAGCTAATACCCATCATTATATATGTTACAAATTAATATGCATATATGTATTGTATATTATAGTGATAATCAAAATAAACTCTATAAATAAATATACGGAACTAATATTTTTTAAAGTGAATTGTATTTTCCATACAGATGAATATACTTCCTCTCTTCCAAATTGTAAATTTTTACACAAAAATAAGTTTTTTTAAATTTAATTTATTTTAATCAGTGAAATGGACCCCTCTATTTCTATAACATTCTGATTAGTTGAGTTTTCTGGTTACTGCACTTAGAAATTTTACTGTTTTATATTTTACTTCCAAACAAAGAAATATGTCTTATATTTAGATATAAAATAAATACCAAAAATCCTTACTCAGGATAGGCAACTACTTCTGAGGAGTATGTTTTATATATATTACATACTTTTAAATACCAATATGTTATATAAGTATCTAATAACTATTAAGTGATAGTAATTTCACATTTGCCTGCAGATTGCCACATTTGGAAAAACAGGAGTTTGGTTACAACA
>NC_043710.1:78404134-78405761 GCF_006229205.1 Suricata suricatta | reverse complement strand
ATAAAATTGATCACTTATAGAAATATATTTCTGAGAAATCTATATTTCCTTATAACTATAGTACAAACACAGATTTCTGAATAAGTACCTGTTGAACTGAATTTTAAAAGGACTCCTTACTTATAAATGTTCCAGTATTCAAACTAAGTTAGGAAGATTACAATGCAACATTATAGGAGGGACTTCTAAAACAAGTAAACCCCCCAAAAAACCAGATGCCTAAGCCCTATATGCACATGCATGTGCACACACACATACACACAAAAACTCTCCTTCATTTTCCCTCTTGCCAAAAAATTCTACAGTTTATATATGTATCTATACACACACATACATACGCATTTCGCTTTCTGTCTATCAAATAATAAAAAGTAAAAACAAGTTACTCAAGTTGTGAGAAATCAAGATGTTAAGTGTGACTAGGAAAATACAGTTGTTACAGGAGGAAGATTAGATGTTCGGGGTTGCTATGTCATGTGTTAAGGTAAGAAGGACAACATGGGCATGGAATGAGTAAGGAAACATCTGTATGTTTTGCAATATGCCCATAAAGAAAATGTCTCAAGAAATACGGGCACTGTGGCAAGAGTGGGCATGTTGCATAGCTACAGGCAGGAAACTGGGCAAGGGGAGTGCACAACACCAGATCTAAAGGTGAATCCATTTACTGCCTATAAAGCAAAAGCTTTGGGCTGTCATGAAAATGAAACCATAAAAGCACTGGGGCAGAGGTTATACGTTTTTTTTTGAATAAACTGGTTTATGTGGCTTGACTTTGTGATTTTTCCAGAATTATCAGTTAAGCCTAGAGAGTCCCCCAATTTCTTTCTTTTTTTTTTCTTTTAGTTTATTTATTTATTTAGAGAGAGACAGAGACAGCATGAGCTGGGGAGGGGCAGACGTAGAGGAAGAGAGAGAGAATCCCAGGCAGGCTTCTCACTGTCAGCACAGAGCCCAATGCAGGGCTCAAACTCACAAAACCATGAGATCATGACATGGACTGAAACCAAGAGACGCTTAACTGCCTGTCCACCCATGTGCCCCAATTCCCCCAGTTTCTTGAATCCGCAGAGGTATCACAGGGCTGACATGGAGCCAGAAAAGAAGCTAATACCCATCATTATATATGTTACAAATTAATATGCATATATGTATTGTATATTATAGTGATAATCAAAATAAACTCTATAAATAAATATACGGAACTAATATTTTTTAAAGTGAATTGTATTTTCCATACAGATGAATATACTTCCTCTCTTCCAAATTGTAAATTTTTACACAAAAATAAGTTTTTTTAAATTTAATTTAGTTTAATCAGTGAAATGGACCCCTCTATTTCTATAACATTCTGATTAGTTGAGTTTTCTGGTTACTGCACTTAGAAATTTTACTGTTTTATATTTTACTTCCAAACAAAGAAATATGTCTTATATTTAGATATAAAATAAACACCAAAAATCCTTACTCAGGATAGGCAACTACTTCTGAGGAGTATGTTTTATATATATTACATACTTTTAAATACCAATATGTTATATAAGTATCTAATAACTATTAAGTGATAGTAATTTCACATTTGCCTGCAGATTGCCACATTTGGAAAAACAGGAGTTTGGTTACAACA
>NC_043710.1:78398382-78404034 GCF_006229205.1 Suricata suricatta | reverse complement strand
GGGCTTAATTTTTACATTCTGGAAACAGAGTGTACACATACTGTTGTGTGACTCTCAGGTAGCTTAAACTTTAATAAGGGAGATATAAAAAGCTCTGAAATAATGGTAGTTCAGGGAAGGATATACACTAGAAATTAGGCATGGGAAATTTTTGTGAGGGGTTCAAAGGAAAGTGTGATTTGGTGATTGATGATGATGATAATGATGATGATGATGATGATGTTGGTTGGGCGAGGGTGGGAAAGTGTGAATCTGAGAAGATTATTTTCCTTATCATCATGAAAGATTGCTGTAGAATTGTGATAATCAATCTATGTGCATCTAGACTCTACCTTCCAGAAACAACTGTGATCTGATAGGAGAAATATACCTTTGTATTATCACTTCTAAAATAGTATTAACTAATAACATTTAAAGATCTGTAGTGTGCTTATATTTTAGAGGCTGAAAAGCATGGCACTTTTTTATTAATATTTTTCTATTCCCTCATATGGACAATTCAGGCTGTAAGGACGCTTTTACTTTCAACGACAAAAACCACCTCTCTTAAGTTTTTTTTTTTTTTCCCCCAAATTAGTCATACCAACACCATTCTGGCTTCACTTGATTTCCTAGTCCACCTTGATGCCATTGTCATTCACACCATGCATCCTTGGTGACAAACAAAACTATATTTACAAATTCTTAAATCTGGAAGGAATCTGTTAACTGCTCTCTCTGGGTCTGGTCCAGGATTTCTAGCCTTAACTTGCTGATTCAGATTTGGTGATTACATTGTCTGATCAGGAGGGCCTAAGCTCGACACTAATGAGCTAAGAAATAGTGGAGTGCTGGAGAAATGGGGGCAGTTAGTAAAGACTTCTGGGTAGAAAATTTCAAGGAAGGAATAAAGAGATAGCAAAAGAATTTTAAAAGCCTCATGAAGCAAATGACATTTTCAGGAAACGAGAAATTTTCATCAATTGATTCCATTCAGATTTAGGAATTTATAAATTTGGTTTTGTTTATTATCAAAGATGTCAATGGTGTGAAAGGCCATGGTGTCAAGGTTGACTAGAGAGTCAAGTAAAGCCAGAGAGGTGCTGATAGACTGAAATAAAATAAAGGAGTCAAGGAAACCACATTATTATGATGGGAAGACATAAGAATTGGAACTTGTGAAAAGAAAATTGCAGTAGAGTACTTCTGGATGAGAATTCGTGTTTATCTGGAGGAAAGTGGGGAATATGATTATTAAGAATGACAAGATCAGCCTTATGTAAGAAAGACTTATGGAAGAATATGTTTGATGTGTCATCAGGATGACTGTGCAAAGCATTTAAACAGTGGCTAAGGATGAGATGAGGTAAGTAACTGAGATCCAGGTGCTGAAGATGTGTAACAAGTTGTTAGTCTGGTGACATAAATATTGAAGAGCAACCAAAATGATGATACATAATATCAATAATAATAATAATATTAACTGTAATAATATTACCAATAGCTACCATATCCACACTTTACTGTATTAAGGCCCTGTACTAAGTATTTTTTAAACATTAACTTGTTTACTTATTTCTGTGTCACTGTGGGATTGGCATTATTCTTATTTTATAGAGGACATAATGAAATCTCAGAGATTTGTTAGTCAATAAATAATAAATAAATTTCTTAATCAATAAACCTTATCATATGTTAGGTGTAGTGGTAGGCATTGTGTATCAGAGAATCCATTCCTAGGAGAAGTTTTTTGCCCAAGTCATTCTGCCTGTGAATGGCACAGCGAAGATTTGAACTTGGATCTGATTGTAAAGCCTGATTTGTTCAAAGGAGCAAGGAGCACACAGATCCTTCCTCCTTTCACTGTTAATGTGGAAAGTAGATTTAGTTGAAGGAATGAAAGAAAGGAAAAAAAAAAGTGTGGGTTAAGGACATACAGATGGCATCTGAAGAAAGCATTTAGGACTTTGTGGCAGCCTCTACATAAGATGGACACCATCACTTCCTTTTCCTGTACATGCAGGCCATTCCCTCTTTGAAAGGCGGAGCCAATTTTTCACCTTCCTCAATCTGGGTTGGTTTGTCACTATCTGACCCATAAAAAATGGTAGAAGTGACTACATAG
The DNA here is from genome assembly GCF_006229205.1 of Suricata suricatta. Lineage (NCBI taxonomy): Eukaryota > Metazoa > Chordata > Mammalia > Carnivora > Herpestidae > Suricata > Suricata suricatta. Next base: position 78,401,930 of record NC_043710.1, on the reverse strand, counting down.
CCTCTGAGGCCTTTATGAGTATTAATGCTCTAGAAAATATTTAAGTTAGTTTTCTTTAAGAAAAGTGTATTTTTAGTAGGTAAAATTTATTCTAAATCAGCTGGAACAAAAAGGAATTTACAACATAATTAAAAATACTCAAGTATTTTTCTCTATATGTGGCGATTTTCCAAGTATAGTCCTTAGCAAAATAATCAGTGAAAGTGAACAAGGTTTATGTATTCAGGGTACTCACTTGTGGCTGTCCACTGATTTGTAATTACAAATCATTGTAAATAAGTAATTGTCCAATAATAATGTAATGTTTAAATCATTGAATTTTATGATAAAATATCAGGTAGCCTTTAAATTGCCTAATATTTAAAATTATTTACTGATGTGGGAAGTGTTCACATCATAAGAAGCAAAAAGAATTAAAATACAAAATTATATATACTTTAAATGTATAGTTATTTCTCAAATACATAAGGAAAAGACTGGAAAAATGCATTGAAGTATGCATGGTGTTGATTATTGCTTGTAAATGACAATGTAGATGATTTAAATTTTATTCTTGTTTGGATTTTCCAGTTCTTCACAATAAGCATGTAAAATTATTTTTTAAAGTCATTATTTAAAAGAAAGCCTCCAATGTTGTATATACTATTATAAGTATATACTATTTAACTGAACATTTACTGGAGGCTCATTATGCATAAAGCAATGAGCTGAGTGGTGAGAGATGAGGAGGGGAAATGATTTATAGGAGGACAAGATAGGGCTCCAGCTCTAGATATATTAAAATCATGTAGAAGAGACCGATCTTTTACAAAAACAAATACCAGATAACAATAATGTTATGTCCAAGTGTTTGGAGAGTATATTTTACATCATTATAGCACATCTTAGGTTGGCTATCATTATCTTTCTATAATTTCCACTGGACTGAATATTCAACATAGTACTTGACATATATTAGGCCCTCAATAAATATTTTTACAAGAAGATATGAAAGACAGAAGGAAAAAAGAAGACAAAAAAGGACAGAGGAGTTATGCTCTGAATTTGCAATATTGTGTAATAATTAATAAGTAAAAGAATGTTTTAAAATTAAGTCATTATCATATAAGACAAAGATTCAGTATAAAATAGTATCCTCTTTTTTGTTAAATGAAAATATATTTGAGCTAGCAGGGTTTTTTCAGTTGAATAGAATGGTAATAAAAATGAGAGAATAGCTCCATAAATGAAGCAAATAAGCATTTTTCAATGATTTAATAAATTATTAAAGCCTATTAAATATTGGACAGATAATTTTTCTAAATATACATAAATCTAAAGAATTTTATAAATATATTACTGTAAAAATACTCTGAAAACTTAGTGATTATTTTACCTTTAAAGACAGATTAATTATAATTTTCAACCATAATAAAAATGAAAATAATATTTATGATTATTATATTAGTATTGGCTTATTAATGCTCCATTTAAGAGAAATATACATTTTTAGACATTTTATACTGAATGCTGGCTGTATTTAGCTTCCTGTCTATATCGAGGAGGAAATTACATTAATATTATATTTACACAATCAATATCATTGTTTTTAAGTCCTGTTAATGATGGTGATATTTTTGCTCTTTTTCTGACATTTTTTTAGAGAGTACATTTTTTCTTCAAAGGATTTTACAGCTAATCTGCATAATATATCTTTGAAAATAGTTTAATAAGAAATAAACATCTCACAGATAACCAATGTGTGGTAGTAGCTAGTGTCTGAATGTTATACTTCTCATTTAGCAGAAGTCAATATTAACTTTTTACTTAGCTGTAATAATTCAGTATATGGTGGGCAGGAATCTGGAAATTCCACCTCACTACCACCCCCAACAATGCCATTTTATAGAGTCACTAAAATAAATATTTATTTGAAAATAGATAATTTAGAAAAATGGAAAAAGGCTCTTCATTTCTTCTTGATGAAGACGGCTGAGTAAATGACAAAGCACAAGGTCCGTGGCAGAAGCCATGTTCTCATGAATTGAATTTATCCTCAGTCAAAGGCTCCCTAGGACTGCTGTTAGATAGCTATCAGGTCAACTAATTTTTGTTGGCTTAATATTCAGTTAGACAATTTTCTTCTCTTGAGAAGACAGTGACTTTTAAAGCTGACAAACAAACAAAACATATATCTCTTTTTAACCTCTACAGCTGTTATCATGCTGGGGACATGAAACAAGGATCTAAGACTTCATGTGATAGTTAAGTAATGTTATAGAGCCTTAGAATTTTTAAATTAACTGCAGTCATCTACTTCAACTCTGTTATTTTTCAGATGAGGAAGGAGTACTTGAAAAAGGAAAACTCTCCAAAATCAAAAAAAGACCCAAAGAGTCTTGCTTTGTTGGAAAGCATGGGAACAGGGTTCAACTTTAGTCTTCACAACCAGAGGACTGATATTTCCTGTTCAAAGCAAAGTATGACAAATTAATGTGGTAATACGTAGGAAATGGTGTACTGACTTCTTGTGAAGTCATTATCTATTCTCCTTGCAGACAACCACTGGTGGATTCAGGCTGAGTTCTTGTCATGTGATTGTCCAATCAATTTTGAGGAAAAAGTCTTAAAAGAAATCCTCCTAACACTCCCCATGCCAAGCAATTCTTCTGATTTTTTCTTACCTAGATAGCATTGCTTTCTCTCCCTGAATCTAACACCTATGATTCAACAAATACCTTATTATTACATATTATTTTTTACATTTTAGGCACACTCACATTGTTTTTACTTTATTTGATTTTGGAGACTTTCATGTTATTTTTTCAAACAGGTTTTAAGTGAAAAATTAAGCTTGTTGAGACTTAAAAAGATCTTTGGCTTACATTGTTTAAAACTATAATTTAAAAAAAAAAAACCCTGATACCAAATATGCCATGCTATCTTAAATTGGTTCTATTTCTAATCCCATAAATATTGCTTGGATACCAACACCTCTTCTAAACACATTCAGGACTATGCTGCAGGAAAAGATAATCATTCATGGCAACAGAGTCCTGAACATGCTTTTTTAACTGAGTGAAGAGGAGATTGATTCAGCTACTGTCTGAAAGATAGATTAATGCAGAGAAATACTCAGTAACTCAAGCCACAAAGAGTATTTTTTAATTTTTATCATGTAGTTTAATTACATAAAATGAACCAGCCAGTACAAAGGACCATTTTGCATAGACCCAATTTAAAAGCCCATATATACATAACAACAAACATTTCATTAAAAAATAGTAGTTCAATCTTCTCAAAATCGGTTTAGAGGGATCATATATGAAAACCCACAGCTAGTACCAGACTCAATGGTAAAAAACTGAGAGTTTTAAGCTATAAGATAGCTCTAAAGTCAGGAACAAGACAGAGATGTCCACTCTTACCACTTTTCCTATGCACAGCAATGAGACAACAAAAAAAGAAATAAAAGACATCCATATCAGTGAGATAGAAGTTAAACTGTCACTATTTGTAGATCATATATACTATTCATGGAAAACCCTGAAGACTCCACCAAAAAACTA